>NW_024080877.1:1744058-1804278 GCF_003009895.1 Hyaena hyaena
GGGGGGGGGGGCAACCAGGAATGGGTTAAGGCAAGAGGCATTGTACAGAAGACAGCACATGTGTAAAGGCAAGGAGACTTGAAGAAGCACAACATAATTTGAAGTGGAAGCAGTTTGCTTAACTGCAACAAGACAAGGGGAAAAGTCATAGGACATGAGGTTGGAGGTCTAAGATAAAGTAAAATAAAGATAATGGACTTATGTGCCAGACTGAAAATAAGATTTTATATAAGCTGAGACGAAGGGACTTTAATCAGAGAGTGGTATAACTAGATTTATGTTTAAGAACAACTAACTTCAGTGAAAGCTAGAATATGGAATAGAGAAGGCCAGAGGCAGATTCATTAGCTGAAGAGACTACTTACTATCATTGTCCAGCCAAGGAATGAGCTAAAGCAACAGAAATAAACATAACATGAAAGGCAGAACTGAACAGACTTAGGTATTAGGAAGGAGACAAGTTCTATAGGAGTTAACAAATAGCTGACTATGGAGGTAAAGCAAGGAGTAGCAGGGGACTGTGACATTTTTAACTTTGGGACTGGGGGGAACAGAATGATACCATCCAAGAGAGTAAATATAAGCAGAAGAGATGTCTGTGAGAGATGTTAATGAGATTAAATACATAAATACTGATTTTGAAGGACCTTTGGGACACAGTGTTCACCACTTAGTCTAGGACCTAATCATATGTTGTTGAATTAATTTGATGTGTTTATGTAGACTTCTCAACCAATGCTAAAATCTTTGTGGATCTCGGATTTGACTTCCTTCACAACATCACTCGCATATAGAAAGGCTTCATTAAAACAACAATAAGAACAAATCCCTGGTCAACTGATTTGATTTGTATGGACCATGAGTCCGTACATTCATCAAGACACAATTTTATTACCTATTATAGGATTAAGAATCAAAAATCGTCAAAATTTCTAGATTGCTGTGTACAAAGAATCCTAACATACTTTGTAAAATGAACACAATTAAGAAAGAAAAAGATAACATTTTTTTTACATTTACTAATAGCAAGAGGTTATTTTACCCTCTAACTCCTGGTTTCTCTGCTCTTTATCCTGGAATAATTAGAATCCAGTCTACTTGAGAAAATGATGCAATCCAAGTTTAGTCTTTTATTCACTAGTCATGAGGGCTATGGTGTCAGATACTGGCACTTTCAGATAATGTAGGACCTTGAGCAAGTTAAACAGTGGATCCTTAGTTTAAAACTCTAGAAGAGGATAACAAGGCCTTTATCATAAATAAGAAATGCTATATGTAAAAGTGCCATAACTATTTCTGATATATAATAAGCAGGCAATTTAATAGTTTTCCTTCATGTGTTCTTCATGAGTCGAGAGAAAAATCTGTATTTTTTTTTTTTTTTTTTTTTAATTTCTGAGAGAGAGAGAGACAGCGTGAGCAGGAGAGGGTCAGAGAAAGAGGGAGATACAGAATCTGAAGCAGGCTCCAGGCTCCGAGCTAGCTGTCAGCACAGAGCCCGACGTGGGGCCCGATCCCACAAACCATGAGATCATGACCTGAGCTGAAGTCGAACGCTCAACCGGCTGAGCCACTCAGGCGCCCCAAAAATCTGTATTTTTTAAAAATATTGTTTCTAATATAAGACTCAGGATATTATATTTTAAAGTCACCTTCAGGGGCACCTGGGTAGCTCAGTCGGTTAAGCGTCCGACTTTGGCTCAGGTCATATCTCACGGTTTGTGGGTTCGAGCCCCACGTTGGGCTCTGTGCTGACAGCTAGCTCAGATCCTGGAGCCTGTTTCAGATTCTGTACCTCCCTCTCTCTCTTACCCTCCCCTGCTCACACTGTCTCTCTCTCTCTCTCTCAGAAATAAATAAAAAATGTTTAAAAAAAAATAAAGTCATCTTCAAAGTTAGTAAAGTATACTGGTTAAGAAGTCAAAAACTGAGGAACACCTGGGTGGCTCAGTTGATTAAGCATCCAACTTCAGCTCAGGTCATGATCTTGGCTTCAGATCCTGTTTCCCTCTCTCTCTGCCCCTCCACCACGCACATGGCTCACTCTCTCTCTCTTTCACATACACACACCAAAATATATATATATATATATATATATATAATTAAAGTCAAACACTGATATTAAAACTAGATTAAAGTTTATTAGTCATGTGACTTGATATAATTAATTCAAATACGCTTTTTTATCTATAAAATGTCAATAAAATTTTACTTACTTTGAAGGTGACTATGTGTATTCAGTGACTGTGTGTATTAAATGACATAATGCACATAAACCATGTTATCATTATGTACCAGTTTGTATGCTAATCCAAACATTAGCTGCTATTATAACTACAAATACTGTAATCCATTTAGTCAAATATAAAAATATATGTAATTCTTACTGCAGAAATAAAATAACATATTCATATGTGTGTATATACATGCATGTGTATGTACCCCCATGCATGTGAGAAAATCAAAGGGAACCAAGAAATTAAATTCAATACACTGAAAAAGATATAAAAAGTTGTATATTGTAGAAAAACATGAAGTTTAGTTAGAAATAAGATGTAGTGATAAAATTATCAACTAAATTTTATTCTTTGTAGCATAACTATCTAGACTATCATTTTTATGTAAATTTGGATGATCATAGGAAACATGGAAAAAATTTATAGGGTATTTTCATGTATTTTTCAGAAATAAGGACTTTAGAAATAACAGATTTTACATTGATAATATTTAACTTTAATCTGCTTTTAAGAAAGAAATACACAGATGGACATTTATAGTTCTTTTTATTTTGCCAATAAATAATTTACACAAGTATTTTTCCCACACAGAAATGATACTTCTGACTTACCACTGATCACCTTTAATTTTTTTCCTCTTAGCAATAAAGATCCTTCACTGAGCTATTTATATTATTTTATCTGGTCTCTCTTGACTCCCAACAACATGTTTGATAAGAAAACTGACTAAAATACATTTATAATCCTTAACTAGGGAATTCTTTCTTCTGTGTTTAAACAAAAAGTCCTAAGAGTACTCTGGACTCATACCCCATCTCTCAGTGCCACGGTGCAAAAGTGTTTATGCATTAATACTTAAATAGTTCAGCAACATGGGCATACTAGCTCATTAATCCAGATTTAATCATTTGAAATGAGATAACGGCATGTCCCTATTAGTCTAAAGTTCAACCCTGAATTTATCTATGAAGGAAAACAGCAAAAATAAATTAAGACCATAATAAGATTTAGAAGGAAATGTTTGTCCAATTTTACATACTATTTTCAAGCAGTCTTTAAACTGTTTTAGCAGCATTAATTTACATACCACTACTTAATATGTGCATAACAAATAAGGCTGATTCGTTCAGATATAGAGATGATTCTTCTTGGAAAGAGTTAAATCACTATATACATCTGAAGTAAGATGAATATATTTTTATTTATTTTTTTTAAGATGAATATATTTTTAAACAGTTGCAAAAGTCACTGGATCCAACCTCAATTATTCTGATTTAGCAGTATTCTTGAGTACCTATCACTGGAAATCCTAGTCTAATGTCTGTTAAACGTTTGAATAACTGTAGATATATTTTAAGAGCAAATATGTATATTTTGTTAAGACTAAAATAAGTCTTAAAGTCTTAATAAGAAAATTACATTAATTTGTATTTTATATATAGCTACAGACCCAGGGGCTAAAATGTTTATTAGTCATAACTTATTTCTTTTAGTAAAAATGATTAACCCAGCACAAACAATGGAATTATTTTACAATCCTCATGCTCATTAATGTCACCAATTTGATATTTTGTAGCTAAGTTCAGAATTTAGTAGGTAATGCATTAGGTATTTATCTAAAGGATACAAAAATATAGACTTGAGGGAGTACATGCACCCCAATGTTTAGAGCAGCATTATCAATAATAGTCAAAGGATGGAGAAAGCCCAAATGTCCACTGAGTGATGAATGGATAATGAAGATGTGGTGTGGGTATACACAAACACCCACACACACACACACACACACACACACACACACACACACACGAATATTACTCAGCCATCACAAAGATTGAAATCTTGCCATTTGCAATGACAATTGAAGTTAGAGTGTATTATGCTAAGTGAAGTCTCAGAAAGACAAACACCATATGATTCCACTCATACATGGAATTTAAGAAACAGATGAACAAAAGGGGGGGAGGTGAAAGAAAGGGAAATAAACTATAAGAGACTCTTGAAGCCAGAGAACAAACTGAGGGCTGATGGAGGAAAGTGAGTGGGAGATGAGCTAGATGGGTGATGGCTGTTAAGGAGGGGACTTGTTACGATGAGCACTTGTATGTAAATCATGCATCACTGAATTCTATTCCTGAAACCAACACTGGACTATATGTTAACTAAGTAGAATTTAAATAAAAATTTGAAAAAAGACTTTAGTAGGTAATGTATTGTAAGTCAAGTATCATAGAAAAGTTTGTTCCTAGGCCAAGGGCAGAAATGGCATCATACATAAAACTCTAGAGAAGTGATTCTCAAACTTCAGCAGTGAGAAGAGGAATCATGTAGGAATGGTTGTTAAAATGGAGATTCCAGAGCTCAACTCACTGGAAATTCTAGTATAGTATGTTTGGGGTATAGTGTGCAGTTTAATAGGTAAGTCAGGTGACTCTGAAGCAGGTGGTCTAGGGGATTGTTTTCAGAAAGTTCAAAATTCCCTGCTACATAAAGAAGGTCATACAGAACTTTTCATTGACACTCTCCCTCAAGAGTCCAACACTTTTCTTTTTAATGTTTATTTCTGAGAGAGAAAGAGAGAGAGAGGGAGAGAGAGAGAGAGAAAATGAACAAGCAGGGTAGAGGCAGAGAGAGAGGGAGACACAGAGTCTGAAGCAGGCTCCTGGCTCTGAGCTGTCAGCACAGAGCCCAACACGGGGTTGAACTCATGAACCGCGAGATCACAACCTGAGCCAAAGTTGAAAGCTTAACAGACTGAGCTACCTAAGCACCCCAGGAATCCAACGCTTTTATCAGATTCTCAAATGGAGCCAAGATCCAGAAGAGGGCAAAAGCCAAATTGCCTTTGGAAGCGCTGAAGCCCCAGTAAAACAATCCCTGACCAGCAATGGGATTCCCACAACTTGTAAGATTTCTTCTAGTCTGGTCTTCTTTACCTTTTCTATACTTAGAGGCAGTCACCTTGAAATCTTTATAAAATTACCAAATGCTAGTATAGAAACTTTATTAACATCACTTTTCTTCCCAAGGAATTTTGAGATCTCCAACTTCTCTTATTTACAGTTTGGTTTTTGTGTGTCTGTGTGTGGCTTCCCACATTTGTTAAAATAAAGTAACTACATTACTCTTTATTTAATGTAGATTTTAGAGAAACTAGGATTTTTTTAAAAAATAATGTAATGTGACTTAATAATGTAAAATTTTTTAAACTGTTCTTGCTTTTGAGAGGCTAACTAGCTTTAGATATTCAATAGCATTATTTAAAAAAAAAAAAATGGCTCTTTGGCCTTTAAGTTGAAGTTCCCTATAGTTTACTCATAGATGTGAGAAATGTTTTTAGGTCATAAACCCCTTTTCTTCCTCATAGAGGCATATACTTCTCATCAGTTATGTAAGGGAAGACTTAACTTTAAAGTGTTATTCAGGCACTAAAAAAAAAAAAAAAAAATAGTAGGAAAAATTGCCAAGAAAGGGTATAGAGATACGTACAATCACTGAGTTCTTAGTGTAGCAGCACACTGTTCATCAGTATGTTTAGTTATTCTAATGACTATTTAGGAAAAAGAAAGAAAATGTTTTTTCTGACCCATGGTAACATCTACCTAATAGCTCTTATTATAATGGTATTTACTATTTCTATCCCCATAGATTCTTATGAAAAAGAAATTCTGTATTTTTAAAAAAGAAAGTATACCATATGCTAATCATTTATCTTCAACTTGATTGATCACCTGAGGTAGAACAAGTGAACAGTATTTTTGTATATCTTTTATGTATTTGTTCACAATGAAAGACAAGCAGCAATCAGGAAATGAGCCATTTCTCTTAGGTGGCCAGAGCTTTTCTATCCTTTCCCTCTCTGAGTAAAAACTGGAAGATAAAGACACATTTAACTTGTTAAAAGACTACTCTATCCTGTTAGAAGATGCCAATGTGTATGCTTCTTTCACTTCTATTTAAGGAAAAAAATCCATTCCCTTTAAGGGATTTCAAGTATAAGCCAATAGGTATTCAAAGTTTTTTATTTATGCCTTTGCAGTGGGAAGGTTGAGGGAAAGCAGAAGAAAGGCAGTGGAGACAAGGAGACAAGGAAGAATCTTCTTTTGCCTCAGTAATCAATTTTTTTTTTTAATGTTTTATTTATTTCTAGGAGAGAGAGAGAGAGACAGCGTGAGCAGGGGAGGGTCAGAGAGAGAGGGAGTCACAGACTGAAACAGGTTCCAGGCTCTGAGCCGGCAGTCAGCACAGAGCCCGACACGGGGCTCGAACCCACGAACCGCGAGATCATGACCTAAGCGAAAGTCGGACGCTTAACCGACTAAGCCACCCAGGCGCCCCATGCCTCAGTAATCAATTTCTGCATCAAAACATGTGTAACCTTACTTGATTTAGAGTAACAGGGTGGCAGCTGTGTATGATATGCGTGAGTGTGCATGTATGCACTGGGATGAGGGGGAGTACTGTTAAAGAGGACAGACAGCCTGTTAATGCCCAGTTCTCATCTTGCTGCCTAAGAAAAACTATCCATTATAGCTCTTTCAGAGGTCCATTTCAAGGCATTTCAGGACATGAATGGCTGTATAATGGGCTAGTTTTAACTATTACTTTCTAAAACTTCTAAACTCACTTCAATTTCACCTAACCAGTCAGAAGGCCCCTCTCCTTTTTAAATTTTTTTTTAATGGTTAGTTACGTGTGTGTGTGTGTGTGTGTGTGTGTGCGTGCGAGAGAGAGAGAGAGAGACAGAGAGAGAGAGAGAGAGACAGAGACAGAGAGACAGAGACAGAAGGAAACAGGCTCCAGGCTCCGAGCTGTCAGGACAGAGCCCAACAAGGGGATGAAACTCACGAGCCATCGAGAGATCATGATCGGAGCCGAAGTCGGACGTTCAACTGACTGAGCACCCAGGAGAGAAGACCCCACTCCTAATTCTTCCCTGGGTCGAGCAAGGATGAGTGTTCTCCATTATCCTGGTCTAGTCTGAGCAACTAGAGCTGAGAATCCAGAAGCCACTCTGAGGAATTTTTATCACACTCTACTGTCAGTCACAAAATAAGTTAGAGTCCAGATTCTGCAGTGCCGTCGGCCCTCCAGCAACCTGTGATCCTGGTGTTTAAGGAACTCTCAAGTGCAAGGCATAAGAATGTTAACCCAGCAGACCTTAGCCCTAGAACAGTAACTCTCAACACTGGTTGCACTTTAGCATCATCTAAGTAACTTTTAAAAATGATAATAACATCAGGATCCTCATCCTCAGAAATTCTGATTTAATAGTTACAGCTGATTGATGATTGATGATTTTAATATGTATCCATTACAAATACTACTACATCTAGGAGGAAGAAGTGTGCGCAAAAACAAATAGTATTGCTTTGACATGTCAAATTGTTAAGAATGGGATAAGCAATTAATAAATAGCAGATGTATACATATGAAAAGGATTAAAATGTGTTATAAAATCTGATACTAGGATTGGATAAACAAAATAGAAAAAAATAGCTGTATTAAAAACACTATAATTGTCATTTATAGCAATTATTATATTTGCCTAATTATGAATTCCAACAGTGATTCTGAATACCATTAAATGTATAAACCATGTTAGTTTTAATTAATTAGATTACAGAAATACAGAAACAGAATCATAGGACTACACACTTAACTCTGTGCATACACCATATGCCTACATGTAGTGGCATGAACTTCTTTATAATTTAAAATAATTAAAGAAGATATTCCCTATCAGTAGGGTGCTCTGATTAAATACTGTACTAGACAATAAATAGCCCAATATTATAGACCACTGGATTCCATTTTAGTAAATGAGGAGCAAGAGCACATACCTACACTATCAAATATTTTGAAATATAACTGACAGGCCAGTGCTTTTGTGCTTAATTGATACATAATAATGTCATTTTTACATATAAAACTCATTATTCTATACATTATTTTCATATAGACTGTACAAACTAATTTCAAAAATAACAAAATTAAAAAATATACAGTAGTTCTCAATAAAATGAATATATTCAGAAGTTAGATTCAGAGTTTCTACATGCAGAATATCTTTTCATTAGTTTATGATTAATTTTTCAGAAATGATTTACCCTCATTTCTGATTACTATTCAAGCAGCAGTGACTTCTGACATTCCAGCACTGAGTTTTATTCTATCTCTTTTAGTCAGCCCAGGGTAGGAAGTGATTTTAAAGGTTTTTTTTTTGTTTTTTTTTTTTATTTCTAGGAGAGAGAGAGAGAAGGCGTGAGCAGGGGAGGGTCAGAGAGAGAGGGAGTCACAGACTGAAACAGGCTCCAGGCTCTGAGCTGGCAGTCAGCACAGAGCCCGACGCGGGGCTCGAACCCATGAACTACGAGATCATGACCTAAGCGAAAGTCGGACGCTTAACCGACTAAGCCACCCAGGCGCCCCATGGAAGTGATTTTAAAAACACTTAAGTACGTCAGAAGAGCTTTCTGTTTAAAGGAATTCTTCAGTGAAATCCTTTCATCATTTACTTTACAGTCTTTATTTCATGTAACAAATTTATTAAAATTTGGCATAATAAAGTGAATACAGTATGTGTCCCTAAGGGACAAAAGCACAAATATATACCCCTAAAATATAAAACATACAGGAAATATTATGCTGTAATTATAAATAATGTAATAACATGAAGTAGATACTTTAAAAATGTTTCTTATAAATTAAAATATCTTCATATCATTATTATCTGGAAAAAAGATATAGTATTATTATTTCTAAGATGACAGATCTAAGGTTGTAAAGCAGAATACGTGTTTTTAACTCCCAGCTATTTTGTCTGTTGTCTATTGCACCATCTCTCTCCTTTACCATATGCATTGTAGGTGGAATGCTTCCTGTTGTTACTATGTCTAGCTTTGCAGAATCAACTTTCAAACAAACTCTCTTATTTACTTCTCAAATGTGATCCTATAATTGTGCTTTATTGTCCCCAAGTCAAAGTAAGTTACTAGGATTTGTAGTTTTTCTATTTAATATCCTTATTTTAAAAAACCCACATAATTCAAACTTTTTGTTAACCTAAAGGAATTTAAACAGTAACATCAAAAACAAATACAGAAATTACAATGGAAACAAAGATGAAATCATATAACTTTCTCACAAATCCTTGTAATTTATCTCTAATCAAAACTTTATTTGTAATTGGAATACACTTTATAATTTATTATGAAGCCTTTCTTATCATATACACCCAGGATTAGTGTATAGGAACAGGATTTCAAACCAGTATTAATCAAAAGCATCCCAGGAAAAATTGTGTCTTTAATCTTTTACCATCCTTTTTTTCTTTTTATCCAGCAACAAGGACACTGTAGCTTTGCAAATTCAAGATAATTAAAGTAAACAACTTTCTTTACTGAGGAAAAATAAACCCAAATATACCCCTGAAAAGTTATAGTGAACAAAAGCTTCAAGAACCATACCACCAACATACATGGTTTCCAGGGGCACAGAGCACCCTTTTAAAAATTTCGTACAAATATGGATGTAGTAAAATTCTAAAAAAACTATTTAGTAAATGTTAAAGGAAAACCAAAGGAAATTTAAAGAAATTCAAATAAAGTAAAAACAAGCACAAATAAATAAATTTGAAAAGTGTAATTTCTCATATTACATTTACTATGTTCAAGTCCAAAGTGGCTAGTCCAAATTTTTAGGCACCCTGCCTTACTTTCTTCTCTTCCAGCTTCCTGTTTTAATCCAAGTGGCAAATATAGACCAGGAGGCATGGGACCTCAGTCCTAGATATATCACTTGCTATATGGCCTTCCATACACCATTCACTTTTTCTGGTAAAAGATTTCTATTTCTTCATTAATAAAACTAAGACATTGAAAATTATACACCTTTATTATTATCATCTAGAAATGTCTGTCTTACAACTCAACTTGTATTTCTATTCTCTAACTACCTGAAAGACTCATTTATTCTTTGTAATGTGGATCACTCTTGAGCACGTTGGTCCCTTTCTGTCTTATTTATTGCTGAATAACTGACTCATAGCAAGTAGTATTTGTAGAACACGTAACTGAATGAATGAATAAAATCTATGCTTCTCTATACCACTATGAAAAACCCAAGATTATTTCTTGACTCCTAGGTCTCTCTCTACCTAACTACATACATAATAAGAATAAACAAACAACCTATGTTTTCTCTCTCTTTGAGAAAAATTCCTGCTTATAAAAATATTGCCATTCCCTTGAGTTGTTAGTATTTGATGTCCCTTAGCAGTTCATGTTAGTCTCAGATGTCCACAACAAACTCATGTAAAGAGAATAATTCTTTCCACAAGCCAGAACTTAAAAAAAAAAAGGAAAGAAACATAACTTGATTTTTTTAGCAGAAAGTTAGAAGTGGTTTAATGGCATCAGAATTTGCAAATAAATTAACTTGAGTTTTCAAACTAGGTTACCAGGTGATTAGGATCCTGGAGTCCATGCCACCAATCATCAGAATGAACATGTCGAAATACCAGACAGAGAGGGGGCGCCTGGGTGGCTTAGTCGCTTAAGCGTCCGACTTTCGCTTAGGTCATGATCTCGCGGTTCATAGGTTCCAGCCCCACATCAGGCTCTGTGCTGACTGCCAGCTCAGAGCCTGGAGCCTGTTTCAGAGTCTGTGTCTCCCTCTCTCTCTGACCCTCCCTGCTCATGCTCTCTCTCTCTCTCTCTCTTCTAGAAATAAATAAAAATTAAAAAAAAAAAATACCAGACAGAGAGCAAGTATGTGCGTGAACATTTTGTAGAACTTGTTTACAAAATATAAACATTATTTCATGTGGAAAATAACAAGGCCATTATTTTTTAGTTAATTATCCCACTATTTTAAAGACATATGGAATTATCTTTAATTTTCTATAAAGAAGATGACATTTTTTTAAAATCCTCATATGTGTTTGCAAATTATTAGACTGGAATACTCAATTTTAATTTTGTTATTTTTTAAAAAGAAAATTTGTAATAAACTATTGTACACAATAATCCTACCTCCTAAGCAACTAAAGAACAATAATTACAAATTTAAAATTAGATATTCTTCTAGTACTTGTCTAAGAAATCATTTATAATTCTCTCTCAAAAAGACAGTTCTGAGTCTTTTGGTCATGATCTTATTATTTTCTGTATCCCAATCAGACTATTTATCACTTTCTTAAATTGATGAATTATAGACACTACGTAGTATTTTAAACAAGAAAAAAAACTTTTTAATGTTTCTCTCATGTGTCTTTATAGAAACATACTGTTCTTATAATCCTAGTTCCTTTCAAAAGCTAATTTGTACAATAAATTATTCTTTGAAACTTGGAATTGCTTTTCACAGAAACTAAATATTAACAATGATGGTTAAGTTTCTAGGATGGCTTGGAAAAGTACACTGAACCCATAATATATAGTACAAGAGTACTGATAATATGAGAAATAGGGAAGGAGTTTTTTAACTAGTTCATGAGGGTGGGGGAAGCCATTGATACCTTTAAAAAAAATAGTCATTAAATATCCAAGGAGATAGCTTTAATTAATCTAATCCCATTTATTTATTCTTAATTTTTTCAATGTTTACTTATTTATTTTTGATAAAGGGCAAAAGCAAGGGGGGGGGGGGCAGAGAGAGAGGGAGACACAGAATCTGAGGTAGGCTCCAGGCTCTGAACTGTCAGCAATGAGTCCGACGTGGGGCTTGACCACATGAAGCGCGAGACCATGACCTGAGCTGAAGTGGGACGCTTAACCAATTGAGCCACCCAGGTGCCCCCTGTTGAATCTCATTTAAAACATTATTTTCACACAAGTTTTCAGTGAATAAAACTTAAAAGGACACATCCAAGGAAACAGAAGCCAATAAAATTTTTGAAGAACAGGGTAATATAACTTTAACATGAATTTTGCCAACTAATAGGTTTGTTTTTTGAATACTTCATAAAGAGTAGACATAGCTTGAATCAACATACTGGCACATGAAATATTCTGAATTCTAATTTAGTTTTTCTACTGACTTTTCTACTGCCATGCTTTAAAAGGTCTGAAATTTCCGTGTCTCTGTTTCTTTATGGGAAACAATGGGGAGGTTTTTGCCACGATCTTTCAACAATAAGATAACAAATTTAAAAATAATGTAAAGAATTTGGAAAATACAAAATGCTAAATAAAAGTCTGACATAGTTTTCAAGGAACTGTAAATTAAACTGAATTTATTTCATTCTGCAAATGAAAAATTACCAAGTCAGACACTCACACTCACCATGTTTAAGTCATCACTTTTTCAATATTACAACCAATACACAGACAATACATATAATTGCTAAAATAGTCAGTATTTTTAAAAGTATGTACCAAGCATTTTAAGCATCAATACATACACATATATGTGTGTGTGTATGTCAGTATGTGTATATATATACATATATATATATATACACACACACACACACACAATGTACATACACACCCACACACACACACATACATATTACATACTCTGATCTTATTAAATAACCCTCAGGTGGACACAATTATTACACCTATTTTACTAATGATGAAATTCAGACAGAATGTCTTACAGATAGAAAATGGTAGAATAAGGATTTGAATCCAGACAGACTGGCTCTAGAGTCCAAGCTCTTAACTGTCGTAAATATTGCCCATTTTAATAAGAAAAAAAATATTTTGAGAGAGAGTGAGAGAGTGCAAGTAGGGAAGAGGGGCAGAGGGAGAAACAGAATCTTAAGCAGGCTCCATGCTCAACAAGAAGCCTGATATGAGGCTCGATCCCACAACCCTGGGATTATGATATGAGCTAAAATCAAAAGGCAGATGCTCAACTGACTAAGCCACACAGATGCCCCTAATACTGCCTTAAATTTAATATGGAGAAACTATACAAAGAATAGTTTACATATTATTTCACTTAATAAGAATTACCAAAAGCACTGCTGTCAGCTAGGAGTAAAATATTTACATTAATGAAGTGTGACCATTCATTTAAATTTCTCTAATACCTGTGTCCCACAGTATTCATAGGTACTCAATTTAGTAGGTGAATGCAGGGAAGCAAACGTGTAGAGTAGATTAGGTCCTCATGTGTAGAATTTAAGAAAAAGTTTTAAAATATTTTTTTTAAATGTTTTATTTATTTCTAGGAGAGAGAGAGAGACAGCGTGAGCAGGGGAGGGTCAGAGAGAGAGGGAGACACAGACTGAAACAGGCTCCAGGCTCTGAGCTGGCAGTCAGCACAGAGCCCGACGCGGGGCTCGAACCCAAGAACCGCGAGATCATGACCTAAGCGAAAGTCGGACGCTTAACCGACTAAGCCACCCAGGCGCCCCTAAAAATATTTTTAGAAGTAATAGATAAGTTTATTTTTTTAAAGAGGAAAAAATTAAATTCATAATTTCACAAAGATTCTTCTGAAAGATGGTTATTACTAATACAGAAGCAAAGAAAGGAAATTAAATTTGTTCTAGTTCTGTGAAAAATCTTGTTGATATTTTGATAGACACTGAACTGAATCTGTAAATTGCTTGTGGTAGGATGGACATTTTTAATAATATTATTTCTTCTAATCCATGAGCATGGACTATCTTTCCATTTGTTTGTGGTTTCTTCTTCTTCTTCTTCTTCTTCTTTTTTTTTTCTTTTTAGGGGGTTGAGAGAGAAAGAGTGAATGCATGCACACAGGAGAGGGGCAGAGAAAGGCCCTTAAGCAGGCTCCATACCCAGCGTGGAGTCTGACACGGGGCTTGATCTCACAATCATGAGATGATGATTTGAGCAGAAATCACACTTAACCAACTAAGCTACCCAGGCACCCCTGTGTCATATTCAATTTCTTTCATCAGTGTTTTATAGTTTACAGAGTATAGGTTTTTTATCTACTTGGTTAAGTTTACCTCCAGATATTTTATTCTTTCTGGTGTAATTATAGATGGAATTATTTTCTTAATTTCTCTTTCTGCTACTTCATTATTAGTATATAGAAATGTAACCATTTCCACTTATGAATAAGTCACAGGAATAACAGGTACTGCATAGGGAATATAGTCAATGGTACTGAAATAGTATTGAATGGTGACAGATGGTAGTTACACTTGTGGTGAGCATAGTATAACATACAAAGTTGTTGAATCAATATGTTATCTACTTGAAATTAATATAAGGTGTGTCAACTATACTCAAATAAAAAATTAAATAGTTCATTCCAAATATAAAATATACACAGAAACATACTATCAAATTCAAGATGTAATTTTAAGCATAAATTTCATAAACTTTCTTTTCCAAAGTGATATGGTTATAACAGTTTAAAATGGTACTTGTCTCTTTTACATTCTTAACAGACTTTTTTGCATTGGTGCTTATAAGCAGTGACATAATATGAAGAATATACCTCTGAATGTTTTTTTCTGGTTGCTAAGAGGATTAAATAAGATAATGTATGTAAAATACTTAGCAGAGTGAATGGCAAAAAGTAAGCACTTGATTCATGTTAGTGATTTACTACTGCAGTAAAAAATCCTACCCAGCATTCTTTAATCATAATCATATTTTTCTTTGAGAAAGAGAGTGCATATCAGGGAGGGTCAGAGGAAGAGGGAGAGAGAATCCTAAGCAGGCTCCATGTCCAGTGCAGAGCCTGGTGCAGGGCTTCATCTCACAACTGTTAGATCATGACCTGAGCCAAAATCAAGAGTCAGATGCTCAACAAACTGAGCCACTCAGGTGCCCCATAGTCTTACTTTCTAAACTTAATTTGATAAAGGAACTTTGGTGGGGGTGTCTCATACCTATTAACTTATCACAGAACTAGGAATCTCTGGAATACACACTGATAGAAAAACAGGAAGGTATAATGTAAAACATAGAATATATCAATCCCTAAACAATTCCCAAGTGATTCTTCATTTCTGTTTAAAAGGTACCCTGACCCCTTAAAGTTATTAAACTAATTTAGTAAACTATCTTTTCAAACACTAATAAGCTTCCCAAACACTTACGATCTACGAATCATCAGTGGTCAGCTAGACACTGCATGAAAAATAAACTAATGTTACTGATATTGTCTCATTAAGAATGCTTTATAAATTAGTTAAAAGACAAATAAGTGAATAAATAAGCACTAAACTCAATTCTGTGGCCTTTAATCTTAGATGTTAACCTGCTTTAAAAGCATGGTGTGTCATTTCTGAGAATGCCAGAAAGTTAAGTTTAAGATCACCTGATGGATGACACAATGGCGGAATTCATCAATCAACAGTAATGTGATACAACTTGTTTCTTCAGTGAATGCTTGTATATATTATCTTTACAATTTAACACATCTTTGAAATATTTTGGTCTTATATTAATTCAAGTGACTTAATCTATTTTTATAATGCTCTTAGTATTTGGGGTATTTCTTGAACTTTTAGTTATTAATTACATGATTTCTTACTTAGACAGAAACCAGTGTTCAAAGAGGCTTAAAATTTAAAGATCAACAGGAAAATATTTTATCAGCAATATAAATTAAAGGGAAAATAACAGTTAAAAATTAAATTCCTTCAACTTTGTCTTTAAAGCTACAACTCCAACTGAGATACATCAATATTTTCAAGGCTAAATGCTGAGACTTGAAATAGTTAATGGAACTTAATAATTTATAATTAATTCTGACTGTATAAATTATTCTAAAAATTACCAAAATAAAGTTGGCATTGTACTGCAATTAGTAATTCTACTTTTCTTAAAGGAATTTTAAAAAATGTATATTCTAATAACATCAACACAAATATGCCCTGGATTCAGGATATTCTATTTGTGAATATGATATCTACTACTCTCTGTCTTGATTGGCTCCAGATATCACAATGCTATATATCCAGGTGCCAGCTAAAGGTCTTGTCAAGATGTCCCACTGAATGTGTTCCTTACAATCATTTGCTATGATATCCTGTATCAGCCTACTACACTTGCAGGCTTTTCCTTTTTCCTCATTATTTACAACTCAATCACACCCTGGATATTCTCTTAAATACATACAGACGTTAATTTTAATACCCTTTCTTGCTTCTCTTTTCTAACCTCTACCTAGTTATGCTTAGGCATGATGTTAGGTTCACTACTTTCCATTGTTACATGTGTTAAAGGGGTTTTATAAGACCTGACCACTATAATCATGATTCCATGGGAAAAAGCATTGACTTTTAAACTGAAATAAATGTGAAGTCATATAAAACCTCCCTTTTATACGTGGTAGTAAATTTTTGCATTGAGCATAAAGAATATTAGTCTTAATATAAATATTAATCATAATAATAAAGAAAACGTTGGCCTACAGCATCTTGCAGTTTGGTTCCTACCTAAATCCCTAGCATCACTTTTTACTATGCACTTTCCAGTTCTTCATTTAATGTTAGGTGCTATGTTACCTCCCCTCTCAGTACCATTGCACATACTATTCCTTCCTTTCAGAAACCTTTTCTCCCACTTGATCAAGTTACTTGTCAAGATTTCAGCTAACACTTCCTTCAAAAAACCAAAAAAGAAAAACTAACTTCCCTGATCCCATTAATTGGTTAAATTATCCTTTTAAAAGCCTCATATAAAATACCATGTACCTCTCTATAGCAATTGGAATAGTTCCAACCCTGCCTTCACTAATATGATTATTTTATTATTATCTTTACTCTCTAGGGTAAGTTCAAAAGAGTTCAAATCCTACGTCTATTTTTGGTCACTATTCCAAAGCACATAATTGACGTCAACATATATTTGTTGAAGAAAGACACTGGCAAAGCACTGGTTAAAAAAAAGATAAAGAATACTGAGTACTTACAATGACCTCTACATAAGACAAAAATCACTGACTTTTCAGATAAAAACAAAATACAGATCCATATTTGATAGAATTCTTTAAAACCGACATTTTTCAGGGGGAAAAAAAGTTCAATATGTGATGGTACAGATAGGTGGAATGGTAATTGACATGATGCAGCCAGATGGAAACAAATTACGCCAGATACAATAAAACTCAAGTAAATGGAGAAAACATGAGCTATATCTTCTTGTTATTTTTAGACTTTATATATAAGATTTACAGTTTTAATTGTATACTACTTGATATTGATCCTAGGGACCAACTTGGGTATTAATTTTAATTATGAAAGGAAAAAGAACCTCAGCTAGTATCCTTTAATAAAATTTTCCTGTTTTGGTTTTTTATTTTTTTTTAAACTTTTTTTTTAATGTTTATTTTTGAGAGAGAGCAAGCAGGGGAGGACGCGAGGTGGGGGGAAACAGAGGATCCAAAGTGGGCTCCTCGCATATTGATCCCACTATGGGGCTTGAATTCACAAACTGAGATCATGACCTGAGGTGAAGTGGGATGCTCAACCAACTGAGCCACCCAGGAGCCCTCAAATTTTCGTGTTTTAACTACATAGTGTTTACTTCTAACTCATTCGGAATATACTTGCTTCAGGCTCTTGACAAATTTCCCAGTCATAACTGTAAAGAACTATTCACTTCCTTATGTTCTATGTAAGTCATTTTTTTCCCTATTTCTTTTCTGACCTGCATTCTTGGAAATAAGGTGTTAAAAACATAAATGCAAGATATGTCATTTTTAACATCAGTCTTAATTTACCAAGTTATTTTGAATTTTAATCCTAGTTTTCAAACTACTAAAAATAAACTCCCCCAGCCCCACATTGCATTGGAAGCTTTGTCTTAACTTGCATTACTCTCTCCTGAGCCAACCTACGATTTCTCCTCTACCTAAACTCTTATTAACTCATGTCCTCCCAAGAAGCCCACTGTGATTAACTCTACAGAATTCTAATTGCTTCTTTACTTTGCATATTTTCATACTCAGTTTGATGTTACTTCACAAAAGCTCCTTAAGTGTTTTTCAAGTACAGGTTTCAGTCACTTTAAAAAAAAAAAAAAAAAAAAGACCTAACGTTAAAAACTTGTTTTATCTTTGTCTTCTATTCAAACCAGTACCTGAATACAGAAAAATTATAAAAATGTTGTCACTATGCCATCTGTATTTTCAATGAGGATATAATAATTTGGAGCACTGATTAAAATAATAAGAGTATCTTTGGTCCACCACATAAGAGTATCTCAGGTCCACCACAAATTATATCTGATCTCAGATGGAAACTGACTTATCATCAACACTTTATGGCTGACATTCTTCACTACCAGTTGCCCAGCTGGTATTTTCCCAGGTTAGTGAGAAATGCGTTTCGCAATAAGAAGCAAAGTATTTAAAAGTCAGGATAGATTATATCCATTGTTCCTCCCTCAATTGACAATGCTTTTCACACTGTTAGGTAAGATTAGATCAGTCTAACAGACCTTATTTTGTATCAGGCTATGATGACTGTTAGCCAATAATCAATTCTCTTCAAGGTATATATTCATGTGATGATTAGGGGATGGTATGTAATTTTTCTGTGTCATTCTTTTTCTCATTCCTTTAATACATAAGCATTTCTTTCCATTATAAAATTACTACATGAATATAAACTTATTGTTAAAAATAAATCCAAGTAATGCTAAAGTAGGCAAAACTGTAACAGTTCTTAATTTTCTAGCATCCCACATACATACTTTCTATAAACCAAGGATATGATTTGCTACATAGTTTCCAAACCTTTTCTTAACATATTTACATAAACATAAGGCATATATTTTATGCGATTTTTTATTTTATAAATATACGTTCATATAGTATAAAATATGTATTATATGCATGCAAATATAAATTCTTATATGTTATATGCATATTATTCTGTTTGGGCATTTTTTTACATAAATGGGATCATAGCATACATATCATTTTGTGACTTGTTTTCAATTTAGCTTATCTTGGAGGTCTTTCCATGTTTTTTAGCTTACAAATCCAAATTTTGTATGGTTGTTGTTAGTTCTTTTTACTTTATTGTTTTTTTTTTTTTTTTACTTTAGAGAGAGTGAGCATCGTGTGGGGGAGAGAGGCAGAAGGACAGGGTGGGTGGGGAGTGGAGGGAGAAATTTAAACAGGCTCCATGCTCAGTGCAGAGCCTGATGTGAGGCTCAATCCCATGACCCTGGGATCATGACTTGAGCCCAAATCAACCGAGCCACCCAGGACCCCTAGTTGTTATTAGTTCTTATCCTCAAACACTATAGGTAGTATTTTTTTTAACTTTCTTATAAAATTTCAAAATAAATGAATCATTTCTTTCAGTGCCAGGAAAATAAGTAATGTAGATTTTTCCATTGTAATGTATTTTAATTAAAAGTGTTACAGCAAGTATTCATTGAATTTAATATGACTTTTCATCTTTCCTAAAATGTTTAAACCTCCTATAAACTTGTATTTTAACAAAAAAATATATGCATGTACATAAAGAATGTACACATTTAGTAATCAAGGTCTAAAATTAGTAAAAACTAAAATTTATTGTTATAAAAAGAGAAAGCAATAGAACATAGCAAATCTGCCTAGTCATTACAAAAATTAAACACATACACACATAATTCGTTTTCTAAATCAATGAGGTAGATTGTGCAGTGAAGCTACTGAAGAAATGTTTTTAAAGAATTCTTAAAAGTTTTAAAAAGAAAAAAAATTTTAAAGTTTACCAACATACTCAGAACACAGAAACCACAAACAGCAGACCAGCAGACCAGAAAAGCAACATAAGACTAAATTAAAATCTGTACTATGTGGGTCTAGTCTCCTCATATACATGACACTGGAGTAATGTGACTGTTACTTTTGTTTTCTATTACATGACATATTGCTACTTTCTTCAACTGGAAATCGGAGTTGAACCAATTAGCTAACAAACATCTACTATAGAATTTACTAATTAAAAAAAAAAATTAAAAACTAAACTAGGCCATTTAAATAAAATATGCAATAATATAAGCTGTTTGGTTTTAGTGTCAAAAGAAACTGCTAAATAAAATACTATACTATACTTCAGGTAGAAAATAAACTTCATCTTTAGACTTCTATGAAAGAATTAATGTTAATACCATCTAAATGAAAAAAAATATTCAAAAGGAATGGCATGATTTAGGAAGGCCTATGGCTACACAAAATCACTGCCATCATTAGTGGTGATATTTGTAGTTGGTATAAGCTTTCTGATATATAGTGAACTGAACACTGCAGCTTTAATTGAAGTTTGAATGTTATAAACAGTTAGATGTCTGGCTCTGGCCTGCATTCTAATACCATCAGCAGAACAGAGATGGGAAGTATAAACAAACCTTTTAACTAGATTACAGTCTCTAAAATGGCCAAGAAATCCTTCAGCAAAAACTCCTGTGACAAATGTGGAAGAACAAAAATGATTCTGGAATAATGCTAAAAAATAGCCTCTACATTTCTGCCATTACTGCAACATGTATTTGACTTTCTAAATATTTTGATGTTGCTTAGGATTCATTCATTAACGATACTTTACATTTGACTTTCCAAATAAATAAAAATCCTTTTTAACTTACATAGCTGCTGTTTTTTAGATCAGTGTATCCCTAGTAAGGAAGCTATTTAAAAATCAATAGGTTTCTTTTGTTAGATGTGGAATACCACCCTCCCCCAATATTAGTGACTGTACATATACAGCCAAGATTATTATTTTTAGATAGTAGTAATATTAAGAATATATAAATTAAGTTAATTAATGGTTAACAGATCAGTAGACATGTCTGTACTTAAGATATATAGAAAACAATGGATTTGGATACAAGAATAAAACTAAATATAATTTTGCATTCACTCAACCTGAAGAAACATTTTAGGTTTTTACAGCTTCCAAGATTTAGACATTAAATTAAAAAAAGGGGGGGAGGGCAGCACAAAAATGTAAATTTTTAATACTAGCCCCATACAGAAATTTTTCCTCTCATTGCTTGAATCTTGGTTGGTTGGCAAAGAACTCAGTAAAAAGCATGGATGTGCAAAAATTTTTCACCACTGCAAAAGGCTGGTGACTGATTTATATAATTCATTTTAGTCCTTTAAAATAATATGCTCTAATAAATTACTCAATGACACGAAATTTAATTACAAGTTCTCTAAGAAAAGGCTAGATAGGTCAACCGAAACGGGTCTCAAATTAGAATCAGTCACCTACAACTTTGAATGAAGTGTATGGTTTTTACCAGTATGATGTCATTAGTGATTTTCTTTTCCATTATGTCCAGTTACATTAGAAGATATACCTTAATATATGTTAAGCCTGGTTCTCATCTTGTCTCTGAAAAATTCTACTGAGTCATTCCAACTTCTGAAATTTTACATGATATAGAAGTATCTCAAACAGAAACAATGACGAGTTAGAATCTTTAGTTTTAATCTTTATATTTAGGTCTTATCTTTCCCTGTTAAGAATTACTTTTAGGTTATCTAAGGAAATTATTGGAGACCAATGACTTATTCTATCTGACAATTACTTAGATTGTTCCTAAAAGCAATGAAATTAATTTGGTATAAAATTTCCTTTCTGAACTATAATAGGTAACAGAGAATAGTTCCTCAGCATTTAAAAATATTTGTAAATTCTACAGGACATAATGCATTGGCATAATTGCTTATAGAATAATATCATCAATTTATGGATATAGGATGAATGTGTATCTACTCAGCACAGATATGAAAATTATTTGATTAGTAATTTTTAAAAATTACTCTTTTCTCCTAGAAGCAAAGAATATAAAAATCAACTCTAGTTAACTGGGTCAAAAAGTATTTTAATTCAGTAGCTGCTTTAAAGAATAATAATTTAGGCATCTGGAGAATCCAGCAAGTTGTCCATTCTTATACTAAAAATAATTCTGACTTTAAGTAGTAGTAAAAAAAAAATGCATTAAACTTAATTCTATATATGTAATGTGGTAATTATGAAAATCTTGTAAGATACAGGATCCAGAAGATATGTGTATATAAACACTCAAGTATTAGACAATATAAAGTCCCCTCTCTTCAGAGGTTTTCCATTATCAACATTTACATTAAAATGTTCATAGTAAACATTCATCGGGTCACAAATTGTTGGAACTTTCAAATTTCATGTAACAAAATGCTAAATGTAACTCATGCAAGAGAAAGGAAGTTCAATATGTAGAATGCCTAAATGTAATTTTTGCCATAGAAAGAGAAGGTTGACTTTATGTATACAACTGACCCCTTGAACAATGAGAGTGCTGACCTGTGCACAGTTGAAAATCCAGGATAATTTCTGACTCCCCTAAAAGTTAAGTACCAAAAGCCTACTGTTGATCAAATCCTTACCAATAACATAAACAGTCAACTACACATATTATGTATGTTACATGTATTATGTATTGTATTCTTATAATAAAGCTAGAGGAAAAAAGTTAAGAAAAATCATAAGGAAGAAGAAAATACTTACAGTACTATAAAAAATTGCATATAAGTGGACCTATAGTTCAAACTTGTGTTGCTCAAGGGCCAAGTGTATTTTATTTCAAGCTGTACACTGGTCTGTATCTAGGCTCCATGCACACTTGTTTGTATTTATTCTTATTAAGATTTAAAATTTTTTGTTTTTCTATCCTTGTAAACTTTTAGAAATTTTCCATCACTCCATCAATAAGCTACTGGAGTGATGATTTTACTAATGTTTACCAGAGTACTTACTGACTGATAAAAGCTATTATGTCTGTATTTTAAATTAAAGTTATGAATTTTCTGTGATTGAGTATTTTGCTTCTGTATATAAAATGTTTTGTCACTGATAGGTTTCCCCATTTGTAACATGGGAATAATGTTCAAAATTCACAGGACCAGTGTTTTGATATATTTATCACAGTGTTACATACTTATAATAATTGGTAATTATGATTATTATTAAAATAAAACGTTAAGAATGACTTTGAGAGATCAGAATTGGCCTTCAGGAGTCTATTTACCTGCACAAGATACTGCACCAACAAGGGAGCCCGAACCCCTCCTTCTTTAAAATTGTGACTCAATATTACTCTAATAAGTACAGTTTAAGGAAGACAAAGAAAATTCAGGAAATCTCTAATTTTTAAATTACATATGAAAGCCATGATAGGAACTAAGATAGTATTCTTCGGTTTTGAAACATCCATTAACTAAGAAATTTACAACTCATTTTACTAAAGTTATATCACAGAGTGAGGATTAATAATTGCAATTAACCAATTTAGAGGTAGAACTGGGAAGTTTCTAATGAGGATCTTGGAGGAATTTATCTAGTACACAATGAAAATTCCCAAACTCCTGAATAGTATTTACCATAATTATTCCATGATAAATAAACTACACTGTTAGCTTAAAATATAAAAGATAAAGAAATGATCAAAATGAAAATGTACCATGTCTTCCATTGAATCATAAAAGATAGCCTGGTATATGAAATGTAAAAAGAAAAGTTACTTTTGAGAAAAAAAGTTTCAAGTTTGGAGAGTTTGGGTTTTGTTTTTTGTTTTGGAATAATTTAATGAGAGATACTTCAACAAACAATGTTGATAATCTTCAAATAAAAGTATGTATCAATAAAATACTAGTAATGATGGTCACATAGACGTTTTTTATGGTCTAAAATTAGTGAATTATATACAGAATAGAAATCCCCAGAATACAGTATTAAGTGGAAAATTTTTCATTATATATTTCTTCTATTTTAATAAAATACAGCAAAATCCCTCTTAAACATGCATTTTTCCACCTAACAGTATCCGTTTATTTAGTTAATATAAAATTTATTTAGAAACATCAAAATAAAATTATGACCAATATACTTGTGGAATACAATTAAAATTTCACATTAAACTGTAGGGGCTATCCTTGTTTCTCAGATGCCTAGCACAGTGCCTGACAGACAGTAGATGCTCAAAAGATGTTTAATGAATACCTAAGTACAATCTGTTTTGCACATACATTCAAAATACAGACAAGTTTGCAAAGGTACATAAGTTGGATATAGGCTTTCTGGCTGACTTCATGGGGTCCCACTGATGACTAGGAGTAAATCTTCATATCCATAGAAAACTGGAAAGTTGGTAAGTGTCTGGGTAAGGACCAAAAAAACAAAGTCAGGGAAACATGTCACCTAAGTAACAGTTGCTTTATAGAGCTGGTAAAGGTGGCCTAATCATTCCAATAACGTATTGCACTAATCTCTCAATGAAATGAAATTTAAGTGTATCTTGAATATTTGCTAGTATATTTTTAATAGGAATTTTTTTAAATCTCTTATTAAAAATAAATTACTTTTGTCAAATTGCATCTTGTTCAGGACTAGAAGGAATATATTTTTACTTTCTATGAGTATTATACTGTTAACAGGATTTAATTTAGCGAATAGAAAAAATGAGAGTTACAGTAAAAACAAAGAAAAACAAATCATGTTAATGGAAAAACTGTAGCAGGGAGAAAAAAGAAAAAAGGAAGAAAGGAAAGAAATCCCACATATGGGAGCAAAGAAATTCAAATATGCCTAACTCTAATATCAATTACACCAACTAATCAGGGGGCCTACTGTGCACCAGACACTGTACTGTGAGGGATATAAATCTTAAGATACAAATCTTTAATCTTAAGTGGTTCACAGAGAGCAAGACTAGCAGGTAAATGTTTATAATATAATATGGATCATTCTTATATGCATGTCTAACCCACACGTAAAAAGTATATTTACTGATTAATTAGAAGTATAGAGAAAAAATAAGCATCAAGGGAAACAGTTCTTAAAATAGTAACTAACCACAATGAGAGACATCAGTACGTCTTAAATCAACAAATTGTTGAATTATAGACAAAATGTTGCTTAAAGCTATTTACCTAAATATTCTTAAAATAATATGCCTCCACATAAAATTCTTAAATGTTATAGACAAAATTGTGAATGACAGTTTCATTTCCAACAAAAGAAAATGAGGTCGCGTAGGATAGGAAATGTTAAGAGATCTAAGTTCCTTGGTCTATGCTCTGCTCACTTACAGGTGTTGGAGCCTAGGCAAGTTCCTCAAGCTCTCTGAACTTCAGCAATATGGAAAATGAGTAGTTGGATAAACTGACCTCTAAGATATCAATTAGATGAAAATTAAAATCCTAAAATATGTCTTAATATTTAAAAAATAAGCCATAATAAAAAAGGTTTTCTAAACATAAATCATTATCCAACTCAGAGGAAGTCTGGAATTCTCAAATTATACAGGGTTATCCAGGGAGTGGTGAGATAAAGGAATGTTTTCAAAAGAAAAGCAGACATAAATTAAGTAAAGGTATTATACTCAAGACTGTAAATTTTCACTCAGCTGCCGACGGGGCAACCACCATCCAATTATCTGCACAATTCGCTTTATCTAAAATTGATTTCTTCACTAAGTTCTACTTTCTACCTCTTATGTTAAGGTTGCTGAGATATTAGAGTGAGGACAAGAAATCCTAGGTGGACCTGGAATAGGAGTATCGATGTTGGGAGAAAAACTTGGAACTTGACACAGATTTCTGCTGAAATACACCGATTACACCTCAGAGAAAGGTAAGAAATTGTTCAAATTTATAAAGGAAGGAAGGAAATAAGGCCATATTGTTTACTGCTACAGAGCTTTTTTTCTTGTGTCTAAATGTCTACTCTTGTACACATTATTGAAAACATCATAGAATAAGTTTCTACATTTGCAATGCTTTTCTATCACAAATATAAACATATATTTTGGCTTAACAAAAAATAAAAATTAAAAGTATTTTCATGTTTTATAATATGTATGTCAAATATCCATCTAGATTTATTTTCCTTCAATCCTTTCTATTTGATCAAATTGCTGTTTTCATATTATCAGTCTGTTCAAAAAATTGCTGTTTTACAGAAGAGTATTTTTGCTGACATAAATTATGGGATCAGAGGTACCAATGCAGTTACAAAAAAGGGTGTGTGTGTGTGTGTGTGTGCGCGCGCGTGAGAGAGAGAGTGAGAAAGAGAGAGAGAATATATGAATGTGTGCATCCATCTTCAAGGAAAGGATAAAGAAATGTATGTATGAAACAAAATACCACTTTACAATGTAAGCCCTAGTAAAAGGCCTATGTCGGAAACACACTTTCTAGCATTTGTGAAATAAAATACAGCACTGAAATTGAAAGCCATAGTGATTTTTATGAAAACTGTTATTCTATAAACGTAAACCTGAATTTACCTTTCAATTTATGTCTAACTACAGTGAATATACTAACTACAACTTCATGATTTGACTCATGAAAATATATTTTAGAAATTTGTCTCCTTTCATGTACAGTGAGCAATTTGATTCAGTACCCCAAGAGACGAAAAACTCATCTCAATTTACAACAGTAAATAAATAATTCAGTTAAAATTGAAAGTGGTACCAATCCAGCAAACTATTGATGGAGAGGTTTGGCCTTCCATGAAGCCAGAACAACATAAAGTTTTCAATGGGGATTACTTGTTCAGGCAAGTTACAAAGATTAGAAAAATGCTCAGATTAATTACAAAATAACTAATATTCCCATCTTATGGAAAATAAATAGCAAGAACCTATGTAGGGAGAGCCAATACTAGTGGTCTTTAAACTTTAAGCATTTTTTGCTTTCAACTTCATATGCTAAAATATGAAACAAACATGTAACAAAAAAAGCTGTAATACAAGTCAAAACCTAACCAAAGGCCTCTATCAACTAAAAATTTGAAATCTTCCATGCAAGTCAGACACAACAACAACAAGAAAAAAGGAAAATTAAACCCAGAAAGCAAAAAGCAATCAAGTCTGTTCCAACACTGAAGTCAATTTCTAAATCACATACAGAACCAAAAAGGGGAAACACTCAGGTCTACAAATGGATAAGCAGTTCCAATACAATCCAGATCCCGACATTTTCCCACTCAGAAACAAATGCAGTGGAGCTTTTCCTAGGGAAAAAGGAAAAAAGCTCTCCAAATGAATTTTTTCAAGTGACATCTAGAAAGTGTGCCTCTTTCTGTCTCTTTCCCTGGCGCCTCATTGGAGGAAGGAGGGGGTTGTTTTTGTATTCCCCCCCATTGGAGCAAGACACAATCAGATGTTAGCTGGAGAAGAGAAACCACTTTTGACAACAGCAAATAAAAATAAAAGTGCCCTTCCTCCTCTGACAGGATGGGCACCCACCTCACACACCCCTCCCCACTCAAACCCCTCCTTCACTCCCCCCCCAGCACCACCCCCTCCTCACCCCGGAGCTCCACTGCGTATGTGGTTTGGTGCTACTGTTGCCCCGGAGTTAAAGTCAGAGCCAGAGGAAGGCAATGAAGCCCCCACAGACACACTTACCTTTCCTGCCCCCCACTTTTGAGTGCCTTCCCTGGAGCTGTGGAGGATGACACAAAGGGTAATAAAGGGGGGGAGTGGAGGAGGAGGAGGCGAAGGAGGAGGAGAGCTGGGGAAGTGGCTGCTCCTGGGTGTAGTGAGATGTCTCCAGCCAGGGCCAAGCAGCAGCAGCAGCAGCAGCAGCAGCAGCAGCAGCAGCAGCAGCAGCAGCAGCAGCAGCAGCAGCAGCAACAGCAGCAGCAGCAGCAGCAGCAGCAGCAGCAGAGAAGGGTCTGTGTTGCTAAGAGGCTTTGGTCTCTTTCTCTCCTCCTCTCACGGCCAAAGAGGAGGAGGGTGGAGGGGGCTCGGGAGGGAGGCTAGTGGAGGGGTGAGGGGGTAGGAGTCGTGGATGGGGGTTTTCGAAGAAGAAGAAACTCCTTCTTCTCTCAGGCTCAATCCCCCTCTCAGGTCTCAGGGCTGGAGGGTGGGGGAAGGAACTCAGCCGCCTTCCCCCCACCCCCCTCAATTCAAGGTTGAAGTGGGGTAAAATTAGTGTCCTGCCCCTTTAAAAATAGAAATAAAAGGTGCCCCCCCTCTGCCACTGCCTCTCTCTTCATCATCAGCTGCTGCTGCTGCTGGGGTCTCTCTGCTGGGGGGGGAGGGGGGGTTCGGGTAGAAGAGACGGGAGGCACTCACTGCGCATGTCCCTCTCTGACGGGAGGCTGGTTGGTTGAAGGCAAGAGGAGGGGGAGGGGAGGAAATGATCTGGTTTCCCAGAAGGCTCCGAGGCACTTGCGACCCGGAAGACGTTGTAGCAGGGGGTAGAGGGGCGGGGGCGGGGAGTAGGAGGAAGTCGCTACTCTTTAACACCCCCCTGCCCCCTCCTACCTCCTAAGGGAAAGTGGAGGAACGGAAGTGGGCGTGGACGGAGACTAATATAGTCACGTGTTTGGGCGGGAGTGGGGCGGGGTGGGAGACGCGTTGCGTGCGCGGGGAATGCCGGGAGAATTGGTGTTCCGTTGGCCGCGGCAGGTGAAGCTGAGCTGACTACGCGGCCAGGGGCGCTTGTGAATCGCTTTCTGTGGTGGCTGGCTTCCTGCTCTGCCCTGGTAAGGGCAGACTTTTCTGTGAGAGGTAACATGGGGTAGGCTGGCCTCAAAACGAAGGCCTAAGGTCGCCAGTGGCGAAAGACTAATAGAAAAGAATGAGGACAGAAGGTTGTGTAGACTCGGAATGCGGGAAGGGGGCAGGCTTGTCTAGGCCAGGCAGGCCAGAAATCAGGCAAGCCCCTTAAGTCTCTTGGCTTTCCTGTGAGGCTGCCTACGAATCCCTGAAGCCTTCAAGGATTCCTCGTGGAACTAGATATCTGGCGGGGTGTTGACTACACACCCGGTGGTGGTTATGAGGAATGTGATCTTGCTGTTAGAGAGAAATGGAATCTTTGGAGCCTCTGCAGATGACTGTTGGCTGCTTCTTCAGCTCAGAGCAGGGGGAGAGAAAAGCGCCATGTGTGAATTTTGACAACTTGGCATTACATATATTGCTTGTATTAGGTATGACTCTTATTCCTTACTTCGCTACCCTCCTCGTAATTCTGGAATGCTTTTGGGGGAGGGAACAAGCGGGAAGTCTTGAATGGAATTGCCCTTCCGTATCTTGGCGTTGCTGCTGCACCAAAACGTTATGCTTGTTCTCAGAAAGGGATATGGGATTGTGTAGTCTTCTGTATGGAGTGTTACGGTTGATAGAGAAGGGACATTATAATTTTTTTTCCTTTTCTGTAGTGTAGATGAGAGATTGTTAAATGAATATTTTAAGTTCCTTTGGTTTCAAGTCTCGGATTTAGATCCTTTGATTTCTCAATTAAATGCTACCTGTTTTTGCTGGAAATGTTTGCCTCATGAGGTAATATTCACACTATTAAAGGATTCATGTATTTACATCAGTAAGTCTTTTTTTAGTAAAGTAACACCGGTTTTCACTCTTAACTAGAACCATTTCAATCTTTCATTTAATTTATTTTGTAAAAAAATACCTTGAGATTATCCCTCAGTATCGTTTAAGGCCAATAATTGGTATTATTTAATTCTGTAAATAATTATTCTTTAGGATATACTATCGATTGAAGTTGTTAGTGTTCTACATTTTACTTACGCTTTGGCAGTTGACCCTATTTATGCATCATTGCCTAGTACTGACTGCTCTCTGCGTTCAATAATCTTGTCAAGTGGAATCAAAACTAGAATCCTGTGCCTTAAAATTTTATTTATATTGTAACCAAATATATATCACTTTATAAAGGAAAAAGTCACAGCAAAGTAATTTAAGTGCCTTATATAACAAATTTTAATTTTTTATGTTAAAATATTAAATATGTAAAAAAAGTGCAAAAATCATAGGTATGCAGTATAAATGAATAATTATTAAGTGAACTCAGTGATCACTACCAAAGTCAAGAACTAGAACATTCCTGGCACTGGGGACCTACTCCTACCCCCCATCCATTCTTGAATATTCCTCCTGCTTCACCACTACAGGAGGTTAACAGCAACCAGATTTTTATGGTAACTGTTTTCTACATTTATTTCAAGTACTTTTTTAAGCACCAGTGTTGGCATTCCCACCCAATGTAGATGAATTTTGTCTGTATTTTACCTATATTTAAAAGAGTCAAACACATTATGTGTTATTTTCCTCACGTATCAGCAATATTTAACCCTATTAGTACATTTAGCTACAGTTCATGTATTTTCATTTTGTATAGTAATGTCTATAGTGTCACATAGTAAGTCTTTTTCTGAATAAGCCCCAATTAATTTAACTCATCTAATGTTAATGGACATTTGGATTGTGTCCAGATTTTAGCAGTTATGAGCAGTGCTACTGTGAATGTTCTTATGCATGTATTTTTCTGCACATAGCATGCATTTTTGTAGAATGTAGAGTATGCCAAATTTTTCAAAAAGAGATATCAATTTAAACTCCCACCAGCAGTATGTGATACTTTTTTCTACAGTCTTGCCAATAGTTGATGTTTTTTGTTTATGCCAACATGATAAATGTGGCTTTATGTTTTTACAGTGCCCTAATTATTAATGATTTTGAGCATTTTGTAAAATATTTATAGGATATTTGGATTTCTTCTTCTTTGAAATGTCTTTTCCTTTTCACAGTGTTTCTATTGGGTTGTCTCTGTTTTACTTGAAGAGTTGACCAGTGTGGCAAATATCATCTCTATACTTGGAGCATTTCTCACTTCCTGGATGATTTTTATCCTCATTTCATTCCTTACTGGCTTACATGCTATTCCTAGTGTTCTAAATGTATTTGTAATTTTTAACTCAAAGGAAGTGGTTCTGTACTTGTTCTACCCAATACCGTAGCCAGCTTGCAGTTGACTGTGGACCACTTGAAATGTGACTAAAAGTGTTAGTTTTATGAAGTGCCAATTTAAATTTGAAAATTGATACTTGATTCAGTTGTTGAGAAACCCTTAAGTATGTCTGGAACAACTTGGGTATGTAAATGAATTTTCTCAATTGTAAACTTAATAAAAATAAAGATCAAAAGGTGCTTGGGTGGCTCAGTCAGTTAAGTGTCCAACTCTTGATTTCCATTCAGGTCATCATCTCACAGTTCTTTAGATGGAGCGCCGCCCCCCCCCACCCCCCCGACCCCTGCCAGGGCTCTGTACCGACAGCCTGGAGCCTGCTTAGAATTCTGTTTCTCCCTCTTTCTTCTTCTCCCCTGATCCTGTGTGGTAGCTCTCTCTCTCAAAATAAGTAAATAAACTTTTTAAAAAAATAAAGATCAAGTATTTCTGAAGACAATTTAGCAAGTGAATTGTCATGTTCTGTAAGTGTCAAATACCAGATTTCTAAAACTTAGTATGAAAACAATGTAAAATAATTCAACTTTTATTATAACTGCTTCTTGAAATTATGATAAATTAATTTTACCTTGTTTTACTTTTATTACTGTGGGTACTAGAAAATTTTGAGTGGCATTATATCTCTCTCGGACAGTGCCGCTCTTACCACCAATGTTTAGTTCATATTCCGATATTTTTACCACTTTCAGTCTTCATTAATTTTTGCATCTCTGAATTTTCTTTAAGGATCTTTCTGCTTCTGTTTTTAATATAACAGGAGATTTTGTTTAGAATCTTCTTAAAATTTTTAATTTATTTTTTGAGAAGCAGATACAGAGCATGAGCCTGGGGGGAAGGGGGAGAGCCAGGGATACACAGAATCCTAAGCAGGCTCCAGGCTTGGAGCTGTCAGCACTGTCATGGACCGCAACATCATGACTTGAGCTGAAGTCTGATGGTTAACCAACTGAACCACCCAGGTGCCCCAAGAATATCTTTAATTCAGGTGTACTGATGGCCAGGTATCTTAATTTTTTGCTTACCTTCCAACTGTCTTGTTTCACCTTCAATCTTGAAGGAAGTTTTGGGTCTTTTAAATCGTAGGATTGTGGTGGGTTTTTTTCTTGAAGATAATGATCCGCTGTGGGTTTTTGTTTTTGCTTTTTGTTGTTGTTGTTCGCTTCCATTATTGATTTTGAGAAGTCACTTGTCAATCTAATACTTGCTGCTTTGAAAGAAATCTTTAAAGAATGTTTCTTTGTCTTTTCTACTATTTCTTTGTGGCATTTTGTGTAGGATTCTTTCTCCTGTTTTGAATTAATTAAGATTCTTGAATCTGTGGATCAGTGTCTTTTTAAGCAGTAAATCACCTATATCTATCCGTACTGTTTCTAGCTACTTACTAAAAATTACAGTTATAGCTTTTATTAAGACAGTATTCATAATTTGTTGTGATGAATAATTCCAGTTTCTTAATTTTTAATGGGTCTGTTTCTGCTGGTTCATGATTTTGTTTTTCTTGTGTGCCTGTGTGCCAGTTGTTGGATATGAAAAATCATAAGAACATATAAGTCCTACGATAATGGGATCTTTTTCAAGAAGGCGTGTTTTCCTAGGAAAGGTAACAGGCATGCTACCAGTCCCAAGTCACTTAGTTCATTCATGTTCAGGACTTCAGAGTACTTCTGTTTTACACATAACTTTAAGTAGGGCTTCCAGTCATGAGTTCGACGAGTTCCATTTTACATCCAGTTCTTCTTTATTCAAATAATATTGTTCTTAAGATCTCAACTTTAAATTTGAATGATGATTTATTTGCATCCTAGGTTTGTTGAGGTTGTGTTTCAGTTTTCTTCTTCATAGCTTAGCAGAGCTCCCAGAGGCTCAGCCTTTCTTGTCGCTCAGTCTTTTCTTCTGGTTTGGTACAAGTCTCCAGGAAAAAGTGACTGAGTATGGTGTTTATGTTACTGGTGTACCTGCCTGTATTCTGCTTCCAGCCAAAATTGTGTGTTTTAACTTGTCATACATTAGTTTAATTTTTTTTTAAATCAGATTGGCCTCTACAGCATAAGATGCCAAGTTAATTAAAATTTAGAAAATATATCAAACTTTTTTGTGAGTTAATAGTTTCAAATGTAAAAGAACATGCACTTGAAATATTAACTATTTCAACATAGCTTATTAAAAAGAGCTTTATTTATCACAGGTTCACTTCTCTAGAATGTGGCTCACCAGAATTGCACCATGGTGGGTTGAAATGGTTGGGCCTTTACCCCGCACGTTGCTAGGCCCTAGGAAGGATGTGATGTTGGACAGAGTGGCTTTTAAACCCCTCATTTCCCCCTCTCTAGGGGCAAACACTTTAAAAAAAAATTTTGGCTGATTCTTTTGGTATTTAACTCCATATTTCCAAATAACATCTTATATGCTACCACTTGACTTTTACATTTTAGGCATTATCTATTGACTTCCACAGTGAGTGATGTAAATTTGGATTTTTCTCACAAATACCCAGGCCCCCTCCATCACTCCATCATACCTTAGTTTTTGGTAGATAACCATCCTATGTCTTTGTAGTTTCTCAATATTTATCATTAATTCAGTCTCAAATAATCTGCTTGCTTATTGTCAGCACATCCTCTTCATAAGATCAGAAGTATCAAAATTTTTTAAATCAGTTTAACTATCAGAAAATTCTCCTAGAACATTCTGATCTCCAGTTTAATCTGGTTCCTTGATGTGGCTGCCCCTCATGCAACCTTTCTCTATTCTGTGATAGATCCTCTGTTTCTTATATCCCATGTAATTCTTTGTGTTGTGTGTTAATTTTTGTATCTCTGAATTTTCTTTGGGGATCTATTTCCTCTTGCTTGAGTACCTGTGTAGAATTTCTTTACTGTAGGTTATCATCACTTAAAGTTTAACAGTAATCCATTAAGGTTAGTGGTTATATTCATTTTATTTGGTCACAATTTCCAGTAGCTATCTAGGAGGCAAATGGTTTGAGACGTTAAGTTCCTGTAAATAACTTTAGATTATCCTAACTTAAGTTTGGATGTAGGATTTTAAGTTGGAAATGTTTTTCTTTAGAATTGCAAAAGAATTCTTAGTGTTCGATATAAACTCTGAAGCCATTCTTGTTTTCAGCAGTTTGCATTTCACTCTTTTCTTCCTTATGGAAGCTTCTGCCCTTTTTCTTTGTTTGAAGCTTATAGAAGATTCTTTTTGTTGTACCCAGTGTTCTGAAATGTCACAGTGATGTGAGGTGACTTTGCTGTGCATTTCATGGGTTCTTTCTGTCTGGCAACTTGTATTCCTTACCTCTGAGAAAGTTTCTGATACTTGTCCTGTAATATCCTTACCCCTATTTTTGGTTCTGAAACTGCAATTAGATATTCCACTCTTAGAACTGTTTCTTTTCTCCCATTTTTAAAATTGTCTTCCAGTCTTTTGCTTTACAGATTCTTGGGAGATTTACTTGATTTTTTAAACATTTGAGACTTTAATTTTTATTGTTATACTTTTAAATTCCAATAACTTTTTTGATTTCTGCATTTTTAAAATGGCATTCCGATATTTTTTCTCTTTATGGATTTAATTGAAATTATGTTTTGAAGTTTATTTCTCCTTACTTGGTTTTCTCTAAGTTATCCTTTCTTTTAGGATGTTTTAGAGGCTTTCATTTTAGGAGTTTTCCTCAGCTATCTTGTGATCCTTGGTTGTGTGTTCAAATTTATGTGAAGGGCATCAAGAAGCTATTTCAGGCTATGTGAATTTGGCCAAGGCTTGCTAGTTATTAATGGTTCTCACTGGAAGGATTTGTCTGGAGCACATTTGTGGGGGGATCACTGACATCAACTTTTTATTTATTTGGAACCCTTTTCTGTTGGGCTAATAACCCAATGAGTAGAATTTTCCAATCTTTTGCCTATAAGTCAGTGGTCTTAGCTGTGACAATATGACTCCCAGAAGACATTTGGCAATGTCCTGAGACATATTTGATTATCAGGAGTTGCTGTTGAAAACTGGTGGATAGATGCTACAGATTCTGTTGAACATCCTATAATGCATAGGACAGCCACCCACAACAAAGCATTAGTTAAGAATGTCATTAGTGCCTATTATGAGAAACCCTGTTCACAGACTCCGTAAGCCTGATTGCCAGTGCTTTGAGAACTAGCTGAAAACAGCACAAGAATCACAACATTAGCTTTTTTTTTTTTTTATGATAATCCTCACCTTCTGTTGTACTTGGTAGCTCGCATTATAATGTCCTTTTCTTACTCTTGGTAGGATCTGTTGGCTTCTGATGGAGAGGGTAGAGGCTTCCATTTTAATTTTAACTGTTTTAGCAATGTAGATTTTTGAGAGATGGTTTTTGTAAATTCCAATGCAAATTAAAATGTTGGTTATTAAGTGACCGTGTTATGTTTTTATTCTGTTTGAACCAGATTGGCTGATGAGACTGTGTTTTATGAAATGCTTAAATGAGAAAATAAGATACAAGTTAAAGATTATAAACTAGGAGATGTATCAAATATGGAACTTAAAATTGTACCTCATGCATCAATTTCAGTTTTATTACCCCTTTTCACTCCAGATTCTTTTCTAGGTGCTTATCTTCAAAGAAGCATCTGTTGGGGTTGCTAGTTTTTCCTGATTGCTTCTTCCCCTTAATAGCATATTCTTTTCCCAATGTCCCTTCTCCCGTAAAAACACAATAAAATCTATTTTACTTCTTCCTTGAATAATGTGACAGTGAGATTAATAGGAAGTTTTGCCAAAAGATTGAGATCAGACTTGACAAGATTAAAGGTCTAAGTATGTTAGCTTTTCTTTTGGTGTTCATGCACAGTTTCACTTTGTCGCATCTTGCCACCATTATAAAAATACACATTTTTTAAATCTAGATGACCCAGAAAAGTTGATTTATATTGTTTCATATATTATTATTTTATTGTTTAAAATAATCACTCCTAGATATGTATATGTTTCAGTCAACTTACTGAGTAAAAAGCAATATTTCCTCTAAAAGTTGCGTTGTAGCTAATAACTATTAGACTTCTGTCCAATGTGTTATATATAGCACCATTCTGATGCAATGTGTGGTGGGCATCATGTGTTAATAACTTAGATTGAAACAAATTTTATGTGTGTAACATGTTTACAAGCTAAATTAAAATGTTTAGTGTCCTAGCACTGATAACTTTATATAGTCAAATTATATATTATTTGATTTAAATAATATGCACCATGATTTTTTAAAAATCAAACAAGGTAATACATTCAGTATAAAAGTGATGAGAAAAAGTGAAAATAATCTATTATTCCTGTACCTAGAAATAATTCTAAGATGTTGAATCATGTAATTTTAAGTCCTTTTAGTCTGTGTTTCTATGCATTTATTAACAGACCCGGATCGTAAAGTTTTGTTGTGTACTTTTACTTTTAGGAAAATAATTTATTTTGTGAGAGAGAGAGAGAGAGAGAGTGAGCGGGCACGGGGGTGGGGCAGAGAGAAAGGGAGACAGAGCCTCAGGTCAGCTCCATGCTGTCAGTGTAGAGCCAGACCTGGGGCTTGAACTCCCAAACTGAGATCATGACCTGAGCTGAAATCAAGAGCCACCCTAGTGTTCCTTGTATACTTTTAAAATAAGAGATAATAAGGGGTGCCTGGGTGGCTCAGTGGGTTAAGCGTCAGACTTTGGCTCCGGTTATAATCTTGTGGTTTGTGGGTTCGAGCCTTGCGTCACGCTCTGTGCTGATAGCTAGCTCAGAGCCTGGAGCCTGCTTCAGATTTTGTATCTCCCTCTCTCTCTGACCCTCCCCTGCTCACGCTGTGTCTCTCTCTCTCTCTCAGAAATAAAACATTATAAAATATTTTAAAATAATAAATAACATCTTTCCAGTATATTACATACTCTTACAAAAGAGTCCTATGTTTATTTGCTTTATATTGTAGAAATATCCTGCCAACCTATGTTATGTTCCTAAATAGTGCCATGATCAGTGTTGATAAGAACAAATAAAATATAACAATTTTTCTTATTTTTGTATATAAATATTCTTTTGTGTTTATTCATTTTTGAGACAGTGTGTGGGTGGGTGTGAGGCGGGGAGAGGGCAGGGAGAGGGCGGGGAGAGAGGGAGATAGGGGATCTGAAGTGGGCTCTGCACTGACAGCAGAGAGCCGGATGTAGGACTTGGAATTCAGGAACTGCAATATCATGACCTGAGCTGAAGTCACATGCTCAACCAACTGAGCTAGCCAGGTGCCCAGATAAATTAGTTTCAAAGTATTTTTATTCTTGTGGATTTTTTTTTTAATGTTTGTTTTATTTTCGAGAGAGAAAGAGAGGGCACCTGCACACAAGCAGGGGAGGGGCAGAGAGAGAGAGAGAGGGAGACACAGAATTGGAAGCAGGCTCCAGGTTCTGAATTGTCAGCACAGAGCTCTACATGGGGCTAGAACTCATGCTCTGTGAGATCATGACCTGAGCTGAAGTTGGCAACTCAACCAACTGAGCCACCCAGGTGCCCCTAAACTATTTTTAAAGTAGCTAATATTTCCTGTGAATTACCATTATTTTCCAGACATTTCTGTATAGTTATATCCTGCTCTAACAGATTTTGTCTAACAGAAATTTTTACTTGATTTTATAATCTTAGTGACTTGAAATTATGTATTGTACTCACATTTCATTTTCACAAATCTTCCTTAAGTGTGTGTTTTCATCTCTGTTTTTCACAAATTATCATTAAAAAGAGTAAAGAGGTTTTGAGTGTGTATTTTTGCATGTGTTTTGGGGCCACCATAGTTGACCACATAGAAGATTAAAAGTTGTGACTTTGATCATTTCTTTCTTTTAGTTTTTTTATTAATAAACTTCTTTTTTAGAGCAGTTTTAGGGTTTAGAGAAAAATTAACTTAAGAGTACAACAAATTTCCATATATTCCTACTGGCCTAGCTCCCCTAGTATTAACCCAGTTTACCTTATTAGCATCTTGCCTTGGGTGATATGTTTGTTACAATTGATGAACCAGTACTGATACATTGGTATTAAGAGAAGTTCATAGTTTAGTTTAAGGTTTACTCTGTGAGTTGTACATTCTGGGTTTTGACAGATGTATTATGACATATACACACTATGACAGTATTACAGAAAAATCATTTTAACTGCACTAAAAGTCTCCTGTGTTCCACCCATTCTCCCTTCTCTTGATTTCTTGGAAACTGCTTTTTCTGAGTATCTCCATAGTTTTGCCTTTTCCATATAGCTGGAATGATACAGTGTGTATCCTTTTTCAAATTGTGCTTTGCCTTAGCAATACTATCTAAGTTTCCTTCGTGTCTTCTCATGTCTTGGTAGCTCATTTCTTTTTAGCACCAAATAATACTTCATCTTATGGACATATCACAGTTTGTTGATCCATTTACCTTTTGAAGGATATCTTCATTGCTTCTATGTTTTCATAATTATGAGTAAAATTGTTATAAACAGTCTGGTTCAGGTTTTTGTGTGGACATAAGTCTTTAATTCATTTGGATAAGTACCAACATGCCTCATTGCCAGATTGTGTGGTAAGAGTATGCTTAATTTTGTAAGAAACTGCCAAACTGTCTTCCTAAGTAGATGTACCATTTTACATTATAGTCTGTAGTGAATCAGAGTTTTTATTACTGTGTGTCCTCACCAGCATTTGATCTCATCATTATTTTGGGTTTAGACATTCTATTAGGTATGGAGTGGAAATATCATTGTTGTTTTAATATGCAATTTTCTAGTGACATATAATACTGAGCATCTCTTCATATGCTTATTTATCACCTATATATTTTATTTGGTAAGGTGTCTGTTAAGGTCTTTTGTCCATTTTTTAACTGGGTTGCTTTTTTCCATTTTATTGTTGTTTTAATGTCCTTGTATGTTTTGGATACCAGTCTTTTATCAGATCTGTGTTTTGCAAGTATTTTTTTCTCAGTTTGTGGCTTGTCTTCATTCTCTTAACAGTGTCTTTTATAGAGCATACGTTTTTAATTTAAATAAAATTCCGTTTATCAGATTTTTCTTTCCTGGATTGTGCTTTTGGTGTTTCTAAAAATTCATTGCCAGACACAGTCACATAGATTTTTTTCTGTGTTCCTTTTTAGAAGTCATACAGTTTTGTGTTTAATGTATAGGTGTATGATACATTTAGAGTTAATTTTTGCGAACGGTTTAAGTTCTCTGTCAACTCAGTTATTTACCCATGAGTGTCCAGTTTTGGTACTTTTAAACTTTTATCTTTTGAATTATTTTCTCTTCTTTGTCAAAAGTATTTTTATGAGTCTATATCTGGGTTTCTATTTTGTTCCATTTTTTAATTTTTCTATTCTTTTCACCATTACCGCACTCTCCAGTTGACCCTTGAACAACACAAGTTTTAGGGTTGCAGCTACCTGTACAGTTCAAAATGAGTGTGTAACTTTAGGTCCTCCCAAAACCTCACTACAAATAGCCTACTGTTGACTGGAAGCTTTACCTACTGATAACAAACAGTTGATAACACCTATTTTGTATGTTATGTGTAATATATGCTATATTCTTAAAATAACCCAGAGAAAAGAAAATCATAAAGAGAAAATATATTTACAGTACTGTACTGTATTTATTTTTAAAAAGTGTGTATAAGTGGACCCAAGCAGTTAACCCTTGTTGTTCAAGGGTCAATTTTATATATTAGTTTAGCTTTACAGTAAGTCTTGGAGTAAGATAGTTTCTGACCTCCAGCTTTGTTCTCTTGCGATATCATAATGGCTGTTCTGGGTTTTTTTCCTTTCTATGTAAACTTTAAAATCAGTTTATCATATCTGCAGAATAACTTGAGAATTTTTATTGGGATTTCATTGAATCTATAGATCAAGATTGAAAGAACTGACATAATAACAATACTGAGTCTTCTTATCAATGTAAATGGAATATCTGTTCATTTAGTTAGGTCCTCTTTGATTTTTTTAAAATCAGAGTTTTGTAGTTTTCCTCATGTAGAATGCAGTTGACATTGGTGTATTAACCTTATATCCTGCAACTTTGCTTCAATAGTTTATTAATTCCAATAGTGTGTATCTGTTCTTAGGGATTTTCTCCATACATGATCTTACCATCTGCAAACAGAGATGGTTTTATTTCTTCCTCCCTGTCTATATACCTTTTATTTCCTTGTCTTGTCTTACTGTATTAGCAAAGTGTTCAAGTATCATTTTGAACACCAGTGGTGATCGTTTTTGATCTGAGTCGGAAATCATGTAATTTCTCACTATTAAAAATGGTGTTAGCTGTAGGGTTTTTTTTTTTTTTTGATGTTTTTAGCATTAAAGAAATTCCCTTCTATTCCTACAGCATTTTTGAATTGGTGTTGGATTTTGTGAAATGCTTTTTCTGCATCTCTTGTAAAATCATATTTTTCTTTTTTTATCCTGTTGTTATGGATTAATCATTTGCTTTAGGAGTGGTGAATGAGTCTTGCATATCTAGAGTGAATCCCATTTATTTTTTGTATATAATTATTTTTATGTATTGTGTGGTTCAGTTTACTAATATTTTGTTAAGAATTTTTGCATCTATATTCATGAGAGATATTGGTATGTAGTTTTCCTTTCTTGTAATGTTATCTGGTTTTCCTATTAAGGTAATGCTTACCTCATACAATGAGTTAGAATGTATTCATTCACCTTTATTTCCTGGAATAGACTTATCATAAGTAAGGAATTGTTAGCATTTGTTCTGTAAATGTTTGGTAGAGTTTACCAATGAACCTGTCTGGGCCTGATGATTTCTGTTTTGGAAGGTTATTTATTGACTCAATTTCTTGAATACAAATAAATGTATTCAGATTGTTTTTTCTTATATACATTTTGTTAGATTGTGTTTTTCAACAAAATGGTCCATTTCATTTAGGTATCAAATTTGTGGGCTAGAGTTGTTCATAATTTTCCCTTATTACCATTTTAGTATTTAAAGGCTCAGTGCTGATGGCCTTGCTTTCATTTCTCATTATTAGTCATTTGTGTCTTGTCTTTCTAAAATCTTTTGTTCTTTGCCTGGCAAGATGTTTATAAATTTTAAATTTAAACTGAGTCACTTATTTTGTTGATTTTCTTGATTGATTTTATACTCTACTTTGTATTATTTCTTTTGTATAGTTTTGGTTAAATTTGCTTTTTCTAGTTTCTTAAGATACTTAGATTATTGATGTTTAGGTTTTTTTCCTGTTCTAATATATGTACTTGGTGCTATAAATTGTCCTCTAAGGATTTCTTTTGCTGCATCTCTATATTTGGTTAATTTCTACATTCATTTTCATTTCATTACCACTTTTTATTTTTCTTGATTTTTCTTCTTAGGCTCATGTATTATTTAGGAATGTGTTGTTTAATCTCTTTGTTGTGAGATTTTCCAGATATCTTTTAATTTTTTGTTTCTAGTTTAATTTCATCATCATGTTAGAGCATTATTTATATGATTTCTGTTTTAAATTTGAGGCGTATTTCATGGCTCAGAATGTGGCTGGTGAGTGTGCAAGAAGAGCTTGAGAATAATGTGTTGCCTGTTCTTGTTGAATGTAGTGTTCTCTAAATATCAGTTAGATCCATTTGACTGATGGTACTGCCCAGTTCAGGTAGGTCTTTTCTGATTGTCTATCAATTACTGATGGGCGATATTCATGTCTCTAAGTATAAGCATGATTCATCAGTTTCTTCTTGCATTTCTTTTTTTTTTTTTTTTGCTTCATGAATTTTGACCTTCTTTTAAACATGCACACATTAAGTACTATTATGTCTTATTGAAGAATTAACTTCGTTATCATTATATAATACTCCTTATTCCTAATATGTCTGCCTGCACTATCCAAAATTAGTATAGCTACTTCAGCTTTTTGATTAGTGAATACCTTTATCTCTGCCAGAGACATGTGTATGCCATTATATTTGAAGTAGGTTTCTTACAGACAACATATAGTTGGGTCTTGGTTTTTTGCTCAGTCTGACAGTTTCTTTTTTATTTGGTGTATTTACTTTGACAACTGACATTTAAAGTGCTTACTGGCAGACATAGATTAATATCCACCAGATGTATTGCTGTTTTCCCTTTGTTGCCCTTGTTCTGTTGTTGTTGTTGTTGTTTTTGTCCTCCACTCTTTTTCTGCCTTCTCTAGTTTTAACTGAGTTTTTTTTGCTGTCTCTTTCTCAGGCTATAAATTATATTTTGGTTTTTTTTTTTTTTTTGTTCTCAGTGGTTGTTGTAGAATTTGCAGTATACATGTTTAAGCAATCCAAACCTATTTTCAAAAAAACACTATACCAATTAACAATTAGTACAAGTATCATGCAATAAAGCATTCCTAATTCCTTCCTTTTATCCCTTGTAACATTCTTTCTCCAGTCATTTCTATACTGTTGAACATATTAAAACATGCTTTTTTTCTGTTTTAGGGTTTTTGATTTTTGTTATTTCATCTTGATTTCGTTCTTAGAAATTCCATCTCTGTTTATAATGCCCATTTGTAATTGCAGGATACCTGCTTTTCCCATTAGAGCCCTTAATATATTAGTTGTAGTTGTTTTATACTTCCAGTCTGCTAACTCCTAAATCTTAGTCACATCTGAGTCTTGTTCTTTTTAGGCTCTGTCTTTTTTTTTTTTTTTCTTTTAGTGTGCCTTGTAACATTTTGTTGAAAGCTAGAAATGATGTACTGTGTATAAAGAACTGAGGTAAGTAAGTAATGTGAGATATTTATGTTTATTCAGCTTAAAATTAGGTTGTGTTTACTGTTTGCTGTACCCTTAGGTGCCAGAAGCTAAAATTTCTTGTGTTCTTGCTTTTGTCTCCAACTGTTTTCTTTGGAATTCTGTAGAGATTTCATAAACTAAGTCTGAGAATTGTTTCTCTTGTAAACCCTACTTTAATACAGGAGCCCTATTAATGATGGGAAGATGTTGAGGGAGGAGAAGCATCATGTATTCCTGTAATTAGGTCTCAGTTTTGTGTATGCGAGAGAGCCTCTGCCCCCAAACATAGTAACTTTGCAGGTACTTCTCAGCTTTCCCCCATCCTCCCAACAAATACACACACATTGCCCCTTTTAGATGAGTCAGGAAGGGAAGGAGGGGCTGGAGTTGGAAATTTCTCTTCCCGGAGTCAGTTGGGCTCTGGTAAAATAGTTTGCTTTGCAGGCAAGCCTTGTTAAGGAGGACAGAATGCTCTAGATGTATTTTAGGTGTGTCTACTTTTCCCATATCTCTGTTGCCACAGGAGAAAATTTTTTTCTGATCCTTGTTAGAAGATCAGATGGGTATAGAGAACCTAGAAGGGTACCTGGAGGTAAAATTCAGAATGGAGTCTTCCCTGAGACTGGGCCCTCCTGAGTTTAACTCTTAAGCTTTTCAACATTGAGCCTCTAGCAAATTGTCAGTCACATTTTAATTTTGTACAGTCACTGCCTCCAGTGCAATTTCTGTACTTGGGCTTCTATTGTGATTCTCTGTATCTGCCTGTGTGTGTCTAATATTGGAAGACACAGTGCCTTATGACCTCATTCTTGAAGATCTAAGAACAGTTTGTTGTTTTTCAGTTCAGATTTTTTTCTTGCCGTGAGGAAAAGAGTGTTAACCTCCAAGCTTTTTACATGCTGGACAGAGAGCCTTGATCCTTTTTGAATAAAAATTTCTGGTTTTGTTTGTTTTTACTTTAAAATCAAATTAGTGAAGACTATCGTTGAAGAGTAACTGTTTTTCATCGTATGTGTATAGTGATGTAGTTTATTAACTTCCTACTGCTAGCTATTTATTTTTTCCTTTTTATAATCGGATTATATTAAACATCCTTATAGCTAGATATTTGTGTATATCTGTTAACTATTTCTTTTGAGCAAATTCCTGGAAGTGAAATTGCAAGATCGAAGTCTGTATAAAATTGAGCTTTCTAGTAAGATGTGTTTGTACCATTCTTTTGTGTTGCTTGCATTAACCACAGCATCACCAATACTATTATCTCAACTCAAGCATTTTAATTTGTATGCCAAAAATGATACCTCATTTAGTCTTTTTAATTTAGTTTTAATGGGAAAGAGCTACATTTTAAACATAAAATTCATTTTGTCCTGTAAGTTTTTTTAATTCAAATGTAATATATAGTTACTAGTTTCAAGTGTGTCATATGACTCAAGGTTCCTTTTTCAGTGCTCATCAATAAAAGTGTAGTCTTAATCTCTATTAGGACTGTTTCAACCATCTAATTGTACCATCCCCCAACCCACCTACCCTCTGGCAACCACCATTTTGTTCTCTGTACTTGGCTTTTTGACTCTTTTTTTTTTTTTTTCCATAAATTTCACATATGGACAAAGTCTTATGGTATTTGTCTTACTCTGATTGACTTATTTCATTTAGCATTATACCTTCTAGGTTTATCCATATTGTTGCAAATACCAAGTTCTCACTTTTTCTTTATGGCTGAGTGATGTCCTTTTATATGTGTGTGTTTGTATGTATTTCAGTATGTATGTCATAACATTTTCTTTATGCATTCATGTATGTATGGACACCTGGATTGTTCCCATATCTTGGCTATTATAAATAATGCTGCAGCAAACATAGGGAGGTATATATCTTTTCGAATTAGTGTTTTTGTAGTCTTTGGGTCAACACCTATTAGTAGAATTGCTGGATCACTTGGTAATTGTATTTTTAATTTTTTGAGGAACCTCCACACTGTTTCCACAGTGGCTGCACGAGTTTGCATTCACGCCAGTAGTGTACGAGGTTCTTTTTTCTCCACATTTTCACCAATACTTATTGTTTCATGTGTTTTTGATTTTAGCCAGTCTGATAGGTATAAAGCAATATCTCGTTGTGGTTTTAATTTGCATTTCCATGATGATTGGTGATACTGATTATCTTTTCACATGTGTGTTGGTGATTGTATGTCTTTGGAAAAATGTCTCTTCTGGTCCTCTGACTACTTTTTATTTAGATTATGTTCTATTGATATTGAGTTGTGTCAGTTCGTTATGTATTTTGGAAATTAGTGCTTTATCAGATACATCATTTGCAAATATCTTCTCCCATTCAATAAGTTGTCTTTTAGTTGTGTTGATGGTTTTCTTTGCTGTGCAAAAGCTTTTTGTTTTGGTGTAGTCCGACTACTTTAATTTTGCTTTTGTTTCCCTTACCAGAGGAGACATACTAGAAAAATGTTTCTGTGGTCAAAATCAAAGAAATTACTGCCTATGTTTCCTTCTAGGAATTTTATTATTTCAGGCCTCCAATTTAGATCTTTAATCCATTTTTAGCTTGCTTTTTGAATATGGTGCAAGAAAGTGATCCAGTTTCTTTCTTTTTTTTTTTTTGCACGTAACTGTCCAGTTTTCCGAGCACCATTTGTTGGGGAGACTGTCTTTTCCCCATTGTATAGTCTTACTATATGCCTACTTTGTCATAGATTAATTCACTATCAAAGCATGGGTTTATTCCTAGACTTTCTATTTTGTTCTGTTGATCTCTTGTCTATGCATGTGCCAGTATCATACCGTTTTGATTACTATAGCTTTGTAGTATAATTTGAAATCTGAGATTGTAGTATGTCCAGCCTTGTTCTTTCTCAACATTGATTTGGCTATTCAGAGTATTTTGTGATTCCGTACAAATTTTGTATTATTTGTCCTGGTTCTCTGAGCAATGCTCTTGATACTTGGATAGGAATTTGCATTCAATCTATAGAATTCTTTAGGTAATATATAAGCTTTAACAGTATTAATTTGTTGATGCCATGAACATATATCTTCAATTTCTTTCATCAGTGTTTATGGTTTTCAGAGTACAGTTCTTTTACTTTCTTACGTTTATTCCCAGATAATTTGTTTATCCTGGCATAATTGTAGACAGGAGTGTTTTCTTAATATCTCATTTTTACCACTTTATTATTAGTGTATAGAAATGGAACAGATTTTTGTATGTTAATTTTGTATTGTGACTTTCCTGATTTCATTTTTCAGTTCTAATGGTTTGGTGGGGTCTTTAGGGTTTTCTATTATAATAATACTGTTATGGAACCTGGTCTGGATCATCCTGCAGAAGAACTAAGCAGCATTCGGAGATCTTGGAAGGCAGGAGGTTTATATTACACTGGTGGGCCCAGAGGAGATCACTCTCTAGAGCTCTGAGGCCCAAGCATAAGCAGAGGGGATAATTTATAGTCTGTTACTTATGCATTCCTCATTAGTAATAATTTGAAGCACCTGGCAAGCAGGTGGGAAGAAAAACCTGGAAGGAGAGTCTTCTGGTAGGGTCTGGAATTCTCCTATTAGTCCTATTGACCGTCTTATAACAGATTTTTCCCTGTCAGTGCTATGTTATCTGCAAAGTAAGTGAAAGTTTTACTTTCAATTTGTATACCTTTGATTTGTTTTTCTTGTCTGATTGCTGTGGCTAGGACTTCCAGTACTGTGTTGAATAAAAGTGGTGAGAGTGGACATCCTTACCTTAGAGAAAGGGCTCTCAAGATTTTCCCCCCCACTGAATATGTTAGGTGTGGGTTTTTCATATATGGCCTTTACTATGTTGAAATAGGTTTCATCTAAGCCTACTTTGTTGAGAGTTTTTATCATGAACGGATGTGTTACTTTGTAAAGTGTTTTTTCTGCATTTCCTGAGATGATCATATGGTTTATATCTTTTCTCTTATTAATGTGATGTATTATGTTGATTGATTTCTAAATACTGAACTACCCTTGCATCCCTGAAATAAATCCCACCTGGTCATGGTGAATGACTTTTTAATGTATTGTTGGATTTGGATTGTTGTTATTTTGTTAAGATTATTTTGTAACTGTTTTTGTCAAAGATATGACTTGTAGTTTTATTTATTTATTTATAGCATCTTTATTTGGCTTTGATATCAGGGTAATGGCAGCCTCATAGGGTGAGTGAATTTGTGAATTTGGAAGTTATCCTTCTCCTACGTTTTAATATAATTTGAGAAGAATAGGCAGTAATTCTTCTTTAAATGTTTGGTAGACTTCATCTCAGAAACCATTTGGTCTTGGACTTTTGTTTGTTGGGAATTTTTTAGTTACTCATTGAATTTCATTGCTAGTAATCAATCTTTAGATGTTTCTTTCTTCCAGAGTCAGTTTTGGAAGATTATTTGTTTCTATGAATTAATCCATTTCTTTTAAGTAGTCCAGTTTGTTGGCATATAATTTTTTATGATATTCTCTTGTAATCCTTTTTATGTCTGTGACGTTGAATGCTATTTCTCCTCTTTCCTGATATTCTTTGAGGTCTCTCCTTTTTTTGTTTTTAATTTTTTTGTGAGTCTAGCTAAAGGTTTATCAATGTTATTGATGTTTTCAAAGAATTCTGGTTTCATTGACCTGTTCTATTGCTTTTTAGTCTACTTCAAATGTTTCTTCTCCAATCTCTATCATTTCCTTTCTTCTACTGGCTTTGGGCTTTGCTCGTTCTTTTTTTTAGCTCCTTTAGGTGTAAGGTTAGATTGTTTATTTAAGATTTTTCTTCTTGAGATAGGCCTGTGTTGGTATAATCTTCTCTCTTAGAATAATTTTTGCTGCATCCCAAAGATTTGGATGTTATGTTTTCAATTTTATTTCTCTCCATGTGTGTTTTTTTTCTCTTTGATTTCTTGGTTTACTCATTCATCGTTTAGTAACGTGTTATTTTGCCTCCATGTGTTTGTATTCTCCAGATTTTTTCTTGTGATTGATTTTTTTTTTCAGTTTGTGGTGGTGGGAGAGATGCATGATATGATTTTAATCTTTAAATTGAGACTTGTTTTGTAGGCTAACATGTGATCTATTCTGGAGAAAAGTCTGTGTGCACTTGAAAATATTGTGTATTCTGCTTGTTTTGATTGGAATGTTCTGAATATATTTGGTAGGTTCTTCTAGTCTAATGTGTCAATCAAAGTCATTCTTTCCTTGTTGATGGTCTGTTTGGTTGATCTATCCTCTGATATAGGTGGAGTGTTAAAGCCCCCAGCTCTTATATTGCTGTTAATTTCTTCATCATGTCTGTTAATAGTTGTTTATATACTTAGGCACTCCTACGTTGGGTACATAAATATTTACAATTATTATATTCTTTTCAGTTGTTTCCTTTATTGTTATGTAGTGATTTTGTATTAACATTAGAACATCACTTATTTTCTCATATATTAGTTAATAAAGCAGTGGGGTGTTAAATAATGAAACATTTCAGATTACTAAATTAGTATAGTTATAGGATGCTAGAGTCAGTCACTGAAATACGTACTCTTTACAGATTCTTGAGACAGTAATCTCTGATTAAGAAATATGTATATTTTCATCAGTAAGCATGCATAGTTTAACAAAATAAATATAAACAATGGTTAAAATCACAGTTTGGGGAACTAAAATTGAGCATTTTGTAGATTGAAGGAACCTTGCAGTTTAACTTCTTTGTTTTGAAGAAAAGTTGACTTTAAACTCCTTTTGTATATAGAAAGCAGATAAAATTGTGCTAGTGGAGTTTTCTTATTCTTCCTGGATTTCTCTAGAATACGTTTAAGTATTAGTGGTAATAGTGGAGATATTGTTCATGATTTTCTTTGTAATACTATTTACAGTGGGTTTTGATACTTATCCTATTAAAATTGAAAAACCAGATTTTTTGCAGCTCAGCATGGAGCTTGAACTCATGACTTTGATATCAAGACCTGATCTGAGATCAGGAGTTGGACTTTTAACTGACCGAGCCATCCTGGTGCTCCAGTCTTTTACTTTCTAAAAGATACCTTTTCTTATTTATTGGACTACTGGCTAATAAATATTTGATTGAGAATCTTTTATTCTGTTTATGTATTCTGTGTGAGTCTCCTTTATAATACCATTACATATATATAAATATAAAATATATAAATAAATGTAAATATATATAAAATGTATTTTTTTTGCCTTTTGCACTGTTTTATTAACAAAGTTTATATCAGGTGCATATATTAAAGTCCAAAGGCCAGTATCTCTTTTTTTCTAGATATTGGAATTGTTTAACCCCCTTTAAACTTCTTTTTTGAATTATTGATTAAAAATTAAATTTCCAGGGGTTCCTGGGTGGCGCAGTCAGTTAAACATTGATCTTGGCTCAAGTCAAGATATCATGGACCCAGAGTTCAAGCTCACATGGGGCACTGCTCTTATGGTGCAGAGCCTGCTTGGGATTTTGTCTCTCCTCTCTGCCCCTCCCTGCTTGTGTGCATGTGCTTGCTCGCTTTCGCTCTCGCTCTCTCTCTCTCAAAATCAACATAAAAAGAAATTTAAATTTCAAAACTCCTTGGTACTGTAGCTATTTTGTGTGAACTTTTGAGCACCCTTCCCATTTTATGATCACTCATTTTTTCATGTTTTCTGCCTTTTCTTATTGTTTGTTTTGTTAATAATTATTTTTGTTATTTTTCTGCCGTTATTTTACATTATGCAGTTTTTCATTTTATTTAATTCCTTTTTTAGTTTTGTAAGTTAAATGTTACTCATTTCACATTTAGTTTCTTTAATAATAAGTTTGCAAGCTTGTTTAATATCAAGTAATTCTGCACCCATTTCCAACAAGAGTATTGGAGAGAGTGTTCCCCCACACCACCAGGCAGTTCTCTGACACTAGCTGAATTCATCTGAATTCTGACATTGTTCACCTAGAAATAGTATCTGATTCCACAGGTTAAGGACTCAGTCACACAAAACTATCCCTCCATATGCCAGTCACAGATTGAAGTTGTCACCTGTTCTTCTGACTACCGTGCTGTAGATCAGAGGTTCCAGCGTTGCCCCGCCTTTGAGTGGCTCACAAAATGTAGAGAAACATTTTGTTATTAGATTATCAGTTTATTACAAAAGGATATACCTCATGAGGGGCCAGATGGAAGAGATGCATAGGGCAAGGAATGTGGCAAGGGGTGTAGACTTTAATGCCCTCTTTGACCATGCCACTTACCCTAAATCTCCAAGTGTTCAACCAACCCAGAAATTCATTGAACTTCATACTTCGGGATTTTATTTTACTTTTGGGAAGCTTCATCACACAGGCATAATCTATCATCATCTCCATTTTCAGTTCTTCTCCCTTCTCAAGAGAATGGGGTTGGGGCTGAAAATTCCAAGCTTCTATCTTGGCTTCCTCTTTCTGGTGACCAGGACCTATCACCAAGTCCACTAAGAGTTGCCTCATTAGAACAAAAAAGATTCCTGTCAATCAGGAAATTACAAGAGTTTCAGGAGCCCTGTTTAGGAACCAGGGTCAAAGAACAAATATTAGGACCAAAAAAATGCTCCTGGTGGTCTTAACACTGAGGAAATTACAAGGATTTCAGGAGTATGTGCCAGGAAGTAAGGCCTGAGATCAATATGTATATATATTTTATTATCTCAAAAATACTGGAAGTTTTTCTCAGAATTTTACCTTAGTTACCTCCTCTAGGTTTTGTGATTTAATTTCTTTATGGTAGGGGAAATTTACACTATTTATGATCATTCTCTATTAATAAGTGGTTTTTATAAATTCTGAAGTAGGAAATATGGTTATCAGTTGCTATGTAGCAAACCGTTCGACAACATTTGCAACCAGTAGTGTTTTAAAACAACAAGAATTTATTTTTTTTTCACAGTTTCTGTCAGTCATGAATTCAGGAGCAGCTTAGATGGATAGTTGTGGTTCTTCAACTGTCATGAAGTTACAGTCAAGATTAGTTAGGGTTGCAGTCATCTAAAAGCTTAACTGGAGCTGGAGAATCTGTGTGTAAAATACTTGCGTGGTTGGCAAGTTACTACCAACTCTTGGTAAGAGGCCTTGGTTACTTACCATGTGGATCTGTTCATAGAGTTGCCTGACCTCATTACATGACAGGTAGCTTTGCTCAGAGTAGGTGGTTTAAATGAAATCAAGGCCTATCCTCAGAAGTCATACTCCATTATTTTCACAATATCCTCTCAGTTACACTGGCCAGCTGTATAATGTGGTAGTGGATTGCTTACAGATATGAATACTAGATGTTAAGAACCACTGAGTGCCATTTTGTAGACTAGTTAAGATGAAGTGGAATTACCAAATTTTCTTTTAGGATGTAAGAAAAACTGTGCATTTTGAGTATGAGACCTTCTCTTATACATGCCTATTCTAGGTATTTTCTGGAAAAGCTCTCACTTTATGTAGAGAACTATAGTCTTGTGGCTTTGAGATAGGATAAATGGAACTGCTGAGTATTCAAAATTAGAGATTGGTTAAAAAAAAAAGGGGGGGGTGTGGGAGGGGCACCTGAATGACTAATTTGGTTGACCATCCAACTCTTGAATTTGGCCTTAGGTCATGATCCCAGGATCATGGGATTGTGCCCCACATTAGGCTCTGTTTTGAGTGTGGAGCCTGCTTGGGATTCTCCCCCTCCCCCTCTCTCTCCTCCTCCTCCTTCCCCCTCCCAACTTTTACTTGGGCACTCTCTCTCAAAAGAAAAAAAATGGTAAACTCCTTTATCATTCATTTTCCTCATCTCTTTTATGGTCTTTGGCCTGTTTTTTAGATTTTATGGTTATTCTGGAGTTCGAAGAGAACTCATGTTTTATGGAAGTCTTTTACAAATATTGCGGTATAATATCCTCTCTTTAGTCAGTATGCTTTATGTCTTACAGAAGTTTTTCAGCATTCTGGCCATCTTATCTTTTTAGCCTACCTGATGGCATAGATTTGTTCTTTTTATTGTAAACAGGAGCCTGATGTTTTGTCTCATAACGATGTAGTGTAGTCTTGCTCCAAAGGAAGAAAAAACTAGTCTTCTCTGTGCTTTCTTGTGTGTTTACTTTAGAAAACAACATTTTTTTTACTAGCAAGCAGATTGCACCACAGATCTAGTGTTGGACATTCTGTGTTTGCTTACCTTCTGCCTTTTCAAGGACATAATGTGGGTTTCATTAGCTACCTTTTTCTTATTTAAGAATTAGGAAATTCATTGGTCAAATGTACTTGAACTTTTTCAGCTACAAGAGTGATTTCTCACAGCCAGTTAACCAGTGCTTTTGTTTATTGTTGGGAGTTTTGTTTCGATGAGGATGGTTTTTATTATTGTTTTCCTTACTTCACTGATTAAGGAATAGAATTTTTTTTTTCAGAACAGAGAATGGTGTTTACATAAGAAGAGGTGTATAAAGAATGACACAAATAATAGGAAACAGTGTATTTGAATCTGTCTGTCCACAGTTGATCCTCAGTTAAGCTTCTCATTGACAGCCCTTTAACCTTGAGTGGGTGGGGGTGGGTTGCAGAAAAGGATAGACATATTATTGCACCTGAGTTCTTAACCCGAATATGCCTGTAACTGGATGTCTGAGTAAATTTCTGTCTCATTTTTTTCATATGTGAAAATGAGGGAGTTATGTTTGGTGATCTTGCTAAAAATAAGTATCACTTTTATGAAGACATTTTGGGTATTTTATTGCCTTAAAGTCATCATGATGAACAGCTATTGCAGTATAAGGAAAAATGTTAAGTTCCTGAGAATTCTTGTTTGGGGTGTCAAAAAGATAAAGTATTCCTCTGAATTGTGCAGTGTTGTATAAGAAAAAATTCTAAGCTCTGTTTTTAAAGCAAAAAAAATACTTTTGGGGGACTTTCTTCCTTTTAAAAAATCCAACTATTTAGAAAGCTTATTACAGTATAAATGTTTAAACTCATGTTTTCATCTGTCATGGCAGAGTTATCTAAGCACGCTGATGGGCGTAGGGAATGTATATTCATTAAAATTCATTAGCAAACGCTGTGGGAGAATATAATCTTGGGCCCTAGTACTCAAACTGTAGGAATTTGGGCTCCTTATGTTTCTTGCACAAGTTGAAGTCTCATTAGAAACAACAAACTGTTCTTAAAGTTTTTAGGATAAATTTTAAGATTTTGGGTTTACATGGGGTTATTTCTAGAAATTCTCAAATTTTTTTTCCTAAGGCAGTGTCTTCAGTTTTTTTTTTCCTTCTAACAGTAGCTTCATTAACATTTGCTAATCGATTCACTGAGGTTGTAGCATATCATTTACATTTACATAAATTTATATGTGAACATGTCAAAGGAAAGAAAACTAAATAGTGGTGAGGATTCTATTCATTATTCTTCGTAAATGAACAGATGCCCATGAGTAATTGCACTTGCAAGCAAGTACAGAATTTTACAATATTACACTTTGAGTATAAAGTATACTCATATACTTTTCAGAAAAAAAATCTATATACATGTGCTGTCTTCTTACTGACTTTAGTGGCCGTGTCTTAAATCTTGACTCCTATTTATGGTACCTTTCTCCATTAAAAACAAAATGATGTTTTTGTTGATTCAAGTCTTTGTTGCCTTTATGGGGTTTATCCATCTAAGTAAACATACTAGCTTTGATTTCACAGCCTTCATTCCTCTCTCTATTCAGCATATTTTCTAGTCACATTCCATGTGCTCAGAGAATATAGAGTATAATTAGCCAGTATAACATTTAAGATGTAGTTATAAGCTGAATCAATGCCAGTAAAATAATACAATGCATTTCAAAAACTGAAAGGATTTCTAGATTATTTGCAAATGTGTGTTGCTTCTTTCATTAGCCTATATAATTCAAAAGTGACCGTATTTTAAATGTGTGCTTTAAAGAAGTTCTCTCAATATTTTTTCTTTTACACTAATACAAAATTGATATTTATATGGGATATTTCCTGGTTAACAATTATAAAATATTGTAGTAACTTATAAATGCCTTTTTTACCTGAAGATTTTGTGTTGTTAAACCTAGATTTTCCCACTGACCATGTTTACCTATTTTGTTGACTGTTCATCCACCAATGTTCTTAGAAATACCTCTGTGAGCATATTCATTAAAATCAGGATTCTAATAGTACTTTACAAAGTAAATACATTTACTAAAAGATATGCATGTATATGTATCTGTGCACATAAATGTACATATATGTATGGATATGTCTCTATGTGTATATGTGGTTTCAGGCACATTGCTATGCAATACTGAAAACTAAGAGGTAAGAGAGGCATGGCTTTCCTGGAGAATTGCAAACCTTTCAGCATGAATTATTTGGTCAGTTTTGAGTATTAGACATTATAAAACTTTTTTCTTCATTTTAATATCAGTGAAGAAAGTAACATGTCATTATGTAATTAGACTAAAGATTATTAAACCTTGAATTCATTTGATCCTGAATGAGTTTCTGAGTAAATTGTATCCCCTCTATCCACTGAGAACAAATGAAGAAAAAAATTTATGAAGTTGTCAGGACTTACTTGTTACTCCACTGCGGATGAGTTTATCTTGAAATGACAAAAAAAACAATTATTTGAGATTACTCTTCAGCTCTGGGGAGCTCAAGGAAACATCTCACCAGAGACTCTGCCCAAGTTGACTTAGTAAATTCATAGAATTTGATAGCATTTCAACTTGATTCTTTCAGGAAGTACTAAGAACATGTTTGCTAGTCTGTAAACTTGGAATTTATACCTATTTTGTCCCTTATTTCCCCCACCTTCAACCTTTCCTTTAATTCTGTTTTATTCTTTTCATTGCTGCAAATACTCCAACTGGCAAGCGATAAGTGTGGAAACTAATTCTAGCTGGCTGAAAAACAAAGTATAGTCTTACCTCAGTTTTATCCCAAAGAACAATAGCAAAACGTGGAAACTTCCCACAGATTTCTTCTAAAATGTCTTTTGTTTTACAATATTTGACTATTTCTCCAATCAAGGACATTTTTCTAACTGAAGAGAGGCAACGTTCTAATGTTTTGTCCATTCTTACTGTTCTTTGGAAAATGTCACCCATGCTGAGTTAGGCACTAAATAAACAGTAGCAGAATTTATATTTTTACTTTTACCTAAATTAAACAAAGATTGATAGTGGTATTATTTTCATTGTTTTTTTATTCATATTTAGAGTTTTTTTCTTTTGATTTTACCAGGAATTCCCATCACAAAGTAATACTCTTCTCTGCTGGAACTTTGGTGTGTTGTTTTTTGTTTTTTTAAAGGCTGTTATAAATAATGATTGTATGTTTTTCATTTTTAGTCCCATCCACCAATTTTACACAGATTTTGTAGGAATTCTGTTAGTAAATTTCATCTTTTCTCATGTAAATTAGTTGTTTTTCCAATCTGATTGTAAAGGTGTGTTTTTATATTTTTAACAAATGGATATAAAGCTCATCCATGCTCTTTATAGGTATATATGTTAAAAAGTTCTCTTCATAAATGTCAAGTGCATATTTAGGAAAATTTTTATAGATAATACATCATTTTCAGAGACAAAATCAGAGATGAAAACATTTTCAAAGTACTTTCTCCGTAGCACAAGTTTCTTTCAAAAATCTCTTTCCTACCTTTATTTTTAAAGTTCTACATATTTTTGGTTTTTTCCTTTCCTTTCCTTTCTTTTCCTTTCCTTTCCTTTCCCTATTCATTTTCCTTTTCCTTTTCCTGTCCTTCTCCTCCCCTCCATAATACTTGAGTTATTCATTTAAAATGTCATAACAATACCTTTAAGTTCATCAAGTCAGCTGGATTCATCAAGTCAGCCATCCAATTGGCTCATACACCTAACTCCTAGAGTAAAAAGCTGAATGTGAATAAACATGGTGTGACGTGTAACCCCTATCTTTTACTTATCTCCCATTCTACTTAGGTCTCCTAGGTTGCTGTTATGACATGACAGTACTAGCTAACACAGAGATCAAGCGAAGATATTAATGTCAATTTATATAGTCAACATTAACTAAGCTTAATTCTAATTTTTTTAGATAAATATTTTAAGTCAAACCCTTTAAATACTTGATTTACCTGAGAGGGATTTTTTGCACCAATAGTTTGGAGCCTGTTCAGCTGCAAGATAGGAAAGACTCTTTGTTATGTCTTTGACCTACTTGGACAATTTTAAAACTAAGAAAATAGGACATAATCTCACCTGTGTTCTCCTGTAAATGCTTTCTTTGGTATACAGTGTTACAGTTCCTGCTCACATTACTGGTGTAGGCTCCATTAATTTTTTATTCTCCCTGTCACTTTACTATTTCTTTGAAAAAGAAGTGTTGTTTGCATCCCCTTTTTTATATGTCCTGATATTTTCTATTTAAAAAGTGAGCATTTGAATCTAATAATTTAAAATTCTGGAAATCAGAATATTTCCCCATTCTGCAATGTTTGCTGGTTGTTGTTTTTGTTTTGTTTTTTGTTTTCTGTCTTTGTCGATTATTTTACTTTTTAATTGTTGTAGTGTGTCTCTGTGCCAAAGATCAGCTTGAGGTATAAGCTGTGATATATATAGCTGTGATATAAGCTTGAGGTATATCCCTGTGAGCCTGCACCTTTTCCTGGGTATGCCTCATGACTTTCTAATTCCCCTCATTTGTATACAGTTTCTTTCTAATGTCCTAGTCTGTAATCTCTGGCTTCCAAAAAGAGGACGAAAAAAACTAAAGGGACAGAAAGTGAGCACTAGACTTTTTAATCCCATGGAAGTTACACTTGCAGGAGAAAGAGGGACTTCTGACAATAAGGGGAAATGGAATAATAATGGCAATCTGTCTTTTTCTCTTTCTGAGGTGAAAAGCCACCATCAACACAAATCCCTGACATTTGGGCAACAGGATTCCTTTGTCACCAGTCTGTCACCATAAACTATGCAAGATGCTCAAGAAACAGTTTCATAGCTGCCTCCCATTGGGCTCAGTAGTGGGGGATGGGTAACTGCTACTGAGCAAAGAGCTGAAATTAACCAAAATTAATGGCAATTTGCTTTCCAAGTTTTCCTCTGAATATTACAATCCTTAAATAGACTCTAGAGTTCCAAAATACTTAGATTCTGCCCTGTACAGTTGCTTTCTAGGTGTGGAGAAAGATTCCTGGTGCTTCCTACTTTCCATAATCCATTTTCCCATAATCCCCCAGGACATTTCTTCTTAATTATTTGTTATTAGATTTTGCAAGGACAAGTATTCTCTGATTTCATTTTGCTCATGATCCTTATCCACATTACTCCTTATTGGCTTTCCAAAGTTTCTGTAAGTATTACTTTCTAATGTTAAGAAGTTTTTTATCTTATAAATACAGATGTTTGTTAAAAACCTAAGTTATAGGGGCGCCTGAGTAGTCAGTCTGTTAAGCATCTGACTTTGGCTCAGGTCATTCTCTCATGGTTGGTGGGTTCGAACCCCACATCAGGCCCTGTGCTGACAACTGAGAGCCTGGAGCCTGCTTCAGATTCTGTGTCTCCCTCTCTCTCTGCCCGTATCCCACACATGCGCATATGCTCTGTCTCACTCCCTCTCTCTCAAAAATAAACCTTTAAAAAGTCTATCTCAGCCCAATTTCTACTCTTACAAAAAGTGGGCTATATGTTCTTTAAAACCCCTTTCCTTATGGAGTCCATGAGTTTATTCCTTGTTTTGTACTTTCACTCCTTTTTCTACTTTTATATTCATACATCTTATTCCAATCATATTTTAAGCCTTTTTAGAACAGAGACCAACTTTAATCTTTCCCATAGTGCTTCTCACAAGGCCTTGTAATAAATACTGATTCACTAAATATTTGTTAAATTGAGTTGTTTGAGAATCTTTGTTATCACCTTGGTGCTACTTGATTTTCTCTCCCTGTATAATACAGGTGGCCACTTATACATTTATTTATTTTATTTAAATAAATATTTAATCCTTTTTAAGATTGCATTTATCTTCCATTTTATTTGTAATGTCATTCCAGGTAACAATTTGTGTTTAATGGGGTAAAAATACTCCTTTAAGTAGTGTCTGAAACTGAAACTATAAATTCATATATATACATAGACACACAAATATGTTACATAACCATCTTATTAATTTCTTGGGCCAAATTAGTCAGGAAATGTTAATCACCATGTAATAATATTACCAAAAAGTTATATCTAATTTACACAGCTTATAAATTGAGTGCCTAAAATCTGTGTCATAAAAGGACTTGTGACTTGAAACAACAGTATTATTTTGGTGAAGCAATGGTTTTTATTTTGAAATATTTATTAAATCAGTAGTTTATTGAGCAGCTTATTCTCAGCTATAGCTGGTGGTTTTCAAAGCAAGTATCATAATCTCCACCTTTGTAAGATTTGATAATTCTAAGTTCTTTTTGACAGTAACAGTAAAAATTAGGTTTTATCTTATAATACAGATACTATATGCTGTTACCAATCAGCAAGCTGAGAGATATTAGGTCAATTTACTAGACTTTTAAAAAATCTGATTTTTTTTGTTTGAATTGGTGGCAATATACAATGGAATATTATCTAGCCATAACAAAGAATGAGATCTTGTTATTTACAACATAGATGGACCTGGAGGGTATTATGCTAAATGAAATCAGAAAAACATTCTATATGATTTCACTTCTATGTAGGATCTAAAAACCAAAACAAATGAATAAACAACAAGGTAGAAACAGATCCAAGTTATTAGACGGGAAGGGACTGGGGGGATGTACAAAATGGGTGAAGGGGAATAGGAGGTATAGGTTTCCAGTTATGGAATGCGTAAGTCACAGAGGTGAAAGATACAGCATTGAGACTATAGTCAGTGGTATTGCAATATTGTTGTATGGTGGCAGATGGTAGCTACACTTGCAGTGAGTGAGCAAAGCATAATGTAAAGACTTCTTGAATCACTGTGTTCTATACTTGGAGCTAATGTAACTTTATGTGCCATCTGTAGTTCAATTTAAAAAAAAATAATCTGACTTAAAGGACTGCCCCAGGAGCCTATCCAAGTTGATTTTCCCTGAATCATTTCTTATTCTGTTAGTCTGAAAGATAATGATTAGAATCAGCCTAAGGTGAAGACACTGAGTTGCCTACCTGGTAGATTTTTGTTTACCGTCTCTAGTCTGGATAAACAACCTGACATCTTGCTGGATATTGAGCTCTTATTTGGGAATATGTTATTACTGTCACTTATTTCTTTTCTCGTTACGTTTTTACAAGTTAAGAAATTTTCCAGATAATCACTTTTAAATTTTATTGTTGGCCAGAGTTAATTTAAAATATATGATGTAGAGACAGTGGCATATAGATAGAGGCTTTGAGTGAAGGTTGGAGTCGAGGAAGGCATTAATAAGAAGAGCTATAAGTGCCTATGAAATCTCAGGAGCAGTAAAAGACATGCTTCAGAATTTTTAGGAATTAGTCAACATGTAGTTTTTGGAAAGAATGGGAATGGGTAATTATTGTGATAAATAAGCCCCTTATTGCTAAGTGGAAACTGAATGTACACATGATTGTGTCTTAATTTAGTCATCCTGCTTTGCTTAACATCTCTTTAAATTACAGTTCCACATATAAATTTGCTAAGTATCTGTCAATGAATATATTTTAGTATTTCACCTGTTAACATTTCTTCTTCAAAGATTGTGAGTTGTAGGGACCATGGAAAATGTAGATAGGCTACTCTGAGCAGGCTGTTTCCTGTGGCATAATTTTATAATTCCTGTCATTTTTGTCATTTGTCAACATAGGAACAAATTTTCAGTGGTCAGTACATTTCTGATTTACAATATAGAAGTGCCCTGAAATTGGTGTAATGAGAATCTCCCCACCCTATATATCTATCCACCTTTATGTGTGTTTTGGAACTGAGTAGAATGACCTAAGACAGAGAAGTCAGAGCTACATTGCAACTCACCTATTTGAGCCAGTAGTGTAGAGCAGTGGTTCCTAGATAGTAGAGCAAAGTTCATCAGAGAACATTCTGTAGACCCAGATTTATGACCACGACACAGATATCCTATTTTAGAAGAATTTTCCCAGGCAACTAATAATATTTGGGAAACTTACATAGAGTAAAGCAAATAACTGATTCTTTGTGTATGCTTCTAATTATAGTTTGTTACACATGGGTCCAAATTTCATTAATGCCAGCTGATTTTCCTTTGCCTTTTTAAAATAAAAAAGTGTAATCATTTGTGAGCATGTATTCTTGTTTTATGAGAAGAATGGTTTCACTGTGCCTACTATGTTTCATTGGATATGCCATTTTAAAGGTACCTCACTGGGTGCATGGGGATATAAGAAATAATAAACAGCAGAATCCCATCAAAGATGAATTTGCTGTGATCTAACTACCCTATAGTTTGACGCCACTACATGGTCCCAAGGAGTGTTAACAGTGTAATTAGGTGAGAAGAACGATTAACATTCTGGGCTTTTTTTTTTTTTTTTTTTTTTTTTTT